>NC_079300.1:5087500-5387500 GCF_023638135.1 Falco biarmicus | reverse complement strand
TCCTATCTTGTTTGCCACGGCATTAGGATCACAAATCTCTTCTTACACTTGTTTAAACCACTGCAATTCCTTTTACTTCAGTGGATTACCCTAAATTTACTCCATCATAACTGTGAGCAGAGTCACCTTGCCTGCCATTGCTGCCTCTCAGCCCTGCAACCACCTCATCAGGGCACAGAGGTGGGACTGGTTTTCCCTACAGGAGAATTTTCTTTCCTATTTTTATACCCTTGTTACAAAATAATTCCCTCTCTCACGGGCCAACCATTTCCCAAGCACACAGCCTGAGTGCCTGTGCTGCAAACGAGGGAATTTTATTCGGATTCAATATTCCTGGACTGCTGCTGAACCCCAGAGGCAGGCATAGCTGCTGCAGCTCTGCCACCCTCATCCGCAGGGATTCTACTCTGCTTCCCGGGGAAGCAAATCTGGAGCGGGAAATACTTTGGCACTGGTCTGAAAAGGGTCACAGATGTCCATGTGACAAAACACACTGCAATCGGATCCCTTTGTGCCCATTTGCAGCCTCTGGAGACTTCCCCGCTACATCTGCAAAACTGTGGGCTTGGTAGATCCTTCACAGCACGTGCTCTCCAAAACTCAAGGCAAATGACATTTTACAGCTGACCCGTGAACAGCTTTCCTATCAGTGTATCAATATAAACATTGATTAAATCCAGAGGCACAGCCTGTTGATAAAGCTGTTGATAACCCATAGGTGTAATTTGCTACAAAGTGTTCTCGAATACCAGCAAATGTACTTTCACAGTTAGGCTTAGACCAACAGGTCATATTGGTTTAACTACACATAGTCCAGCCTTTAGAAAATATTACCCTTACCAATGTCACATTTGTCTCCAGTCTTCCCAGGTGGGCAAAGGCACTTCCCAGTCTCTGGATCACAAGGACCATCCCCGCAGTCGCACTGGTGCTGGCACCTCTCTCCAAACCAGCCCCTGTCGCAGCCTGACAGCGAGAGTGCTTTTTTAGATGCACATTTGAATGGCAAGACGTACATTAAGCCAGATGAGTTTCTCCAGGATGTCCCAGAGGAAAGCTCATAAACTCTCCACTGAAGCCAGTGTAAATGCCAAGTTTAATCAAGAATCGAACATAGTGGAATAGGCATAATATTTATATGAGTTCTCCTTATGTCGGGTCCGACTAATCTAACCTATCAAAGGTATCTGTAAATCTGTCCCAGAAATGTAACTGGCACTTATTTTTGATTTTTAATTAGAACTCTCTAGAAGACCATTCCATAACTCTCAACAGGTCTGACATACACCTATTTAATAATCTTATTTGGAGTTTTAGAAGTAAATTTAGAATCGGTAAAAGGGAGTTATTTTTAATAAACAACATATGAAACTCATTGCTGCAAGACATCACGGAGACCAGGACTTTCACTGCATTAATCGGAAACAGATTAGTTAATTTATAAGGAAATGAGAACACCCAGATATGTAACAGGTAAACTATCCCAAGTTCAGTGTTTCAGGATATTCATAAAGCTCAAAATAAGGAAGCAGCAGCTCTCAACAAACAAACATTTGAGTAATCACATGGGGCTTTTTGAGTTTTACTTTGGTTTTGATTCTTTGGTTGTTTTTTTTTTTTTCTTTTTCTTTTTTTTTTTCTTGTCCGTCAGAGGGGTGCAAATACCTTTTTCACAGTGGGCACCTTGATAACCCAAAGGACAAATGCACTGTCCTGTCACTGCATCGCAGGTTGCTCCATTTTGACAGGCACATGTGTGAAGACAGCTTAGCCCATAAAATCCAAGGGGGCACTCTGAAAAACAAGAGTATTGAGAAATGTTTATGAAGTAAAAACATATACCCCTTTAAAAACCTGTGTATTTTCAGCCACGTTCCCTAGGAACTGACAAAAACTATATTTACCGTTAACAGTGCCGTGTGCTTTTTAAAACTTGTACCACCCCAGCATCAGAAATACGCAAGTTACTCAGATCTGGAAGCAATCAGGTCATTCGGGACACCCCCAAACTTTTAACTGAACTGGCAAGGTGTTTACATGACTACTCCAAAGCCCACATCCCATCACTGTTGGCAAACAGGGCACCTGGGCTGCCCCGGGTGCCGCCACTTACTGTGCTCACAGGAGTGGCCGTAGTAGCCCTCGGGGCATCGGCAGCAGCCCGTGAACCTGTCGCAGGTGCCGTTGTGCTGGCACGAGCAGTCCAAGCCACAGCCAGACCCATACTTCCCCGGGAGACATTCTGCTGGCAGGACATGGACAGAGTAACAGATGAACAAAACAAAAACATCACTGACCTCACCCAGAGAAGCTCTTATGTGATAGTTTGCATAGCTGATATGATGCCCATACAATAACTTGCAGACCTAAAGAGAACGTTTGTTGCGAAGACACAGCATTTCTCTACAACTGTGATGTATATATGTACGTTGATCAGAAGTCTTTTATGTTACGTAGGTGTTCAAACAGCCGTTTCCTTGTACTCTTTATAGCCTGCCTTTACTAATTTGATGCTTCATGCAGTGTTGAACCTGCACCAGGTGTTCTAAAGCCACATACTAAATAGCATAAATGGTATCTTCTATTTTTTCTTTATATCTACAGCGATATTTTCTTTTAGACACTCAGAAAGTGTGAAAGAAAACATGAAGCTTTTCCTCCTCTGTGTTATCATTGGAGTTCATGCTATTCCAATTCCAGATCAAGCCAGGAGGATCTCTTTTTCACACACAGCAACAGCCTTTCCCTGTATAATGAGATATCTGCTTATACAGAACTAAACACCTCTCAAATTACTGAAAGCCAAGTCATGCGAAAGTGACTGTGCCAATATAATTAACCTGGGCATCATTTCTGCATAAGTTAACTTCCCACTGCTGTGATAATTTGAATCTGGGCAGACCAACTTAAATAAGCATAGCCATCCAAATAATTAGATTCATAACTGCAAATGTCAGACAAGATCTTTCAAGAACACCACACCTAATCACTAGGAAAAGGATGCTTGATTAGCTGTCTTTGATTTCTAGTCAAAACACACTCAAACCCACACTGCTGTGGAAATCAAGACTCAATTTCCCAACAACCTGGCTATCTCTGTCAAAAGACCAACAGTGAAGCTCTTTCTAGCGATGTAACACACAGTCCCTTATATGATGTGTGCGTGTCTTTTCCCCGTGCCTGACTTCAGAGATGTTTCATCTAAGCATATCCATAAGATACCCCCATGACCTGCTGCTCCACGTGGTAGCACCTGCATGACTCTACCGAGGCTTTGCAACCCAAACGCAGCCTGTGGGTGGTTACAGAGATTCCAAGGAACAAAGAGAGACGAACGCAGGTGGCTACCAACCCAAAGTTAGCCAGTTAATGGTGAACTTCACTTCCTTAGTGCCTGTCCACAGTAGTATTCACATTGTGAGCGGCTCCATGTAGTTAGCATCTTTCTTTTTTCCTTCCGACTCCTCCTCTGCACACACACAGGCATGAAGTGGGTCTCTGAGTCTTCTCAGGTGCAAAGTGAAACAACTGCATGGAGGAAGGCTGCTAAAAAAGTGTCATTTCTATATGACACTTTTATATAGCAACACTCCCCTGTAACAACTAGTTCTTTGTAAATATACGCATGGATTTTGGGGTGGATACGCTACAGATGTCAGACAGAAAGCCTGTAAATGAGGGCCTGGGAGAACGCTGGGGAGATTGCACCACGGCAGTTACGATGTAATGAAGTTTGTCTTGAATGTGAACTCAGAACTACTCAGAACTAACTTTTTATATTTCATACCAGTAAACTCATGGTTTCTTGGGCATTTAAGTTGGTAACTATACAGATATCTCTTATCTAGAGAGAGAAATGGGAAGGTGGAAATTCAGTATGATTTTTGGGAGATGGACAGAAGGAAAGACATGGAAAGACTCAGGCTGGCAGGAGGGTTTCTGAGGTGAAAACTGAGCTTGTTCTGTTTAAGTATCCTTTGTCTTGTGTGAGGGAGAGCTGACATGGAGAAGTAAGGGTGAGATAGCAGGACAGTCGCAATAGCTTTGGACAGATGTCAGAACTGTATTAGCAGGGAAGTCAATACATGGAAGTTCAACTGCAGTCCAGTCTGAGGGAAGAGAATAACAAGAGAGGACGTAACAAGAGAGGAGGGAGATGCAGGCTTCTGCTGACCTCGGAGAAGCACGTGAACGAAGATAAAAACAGCATTACCATGAACAAAAGAACACAAAAGTTCATGAAGGAAGATACAAAACAAGGTTCCCATGAACAAAAGAACAGCAGAATTGGACAGGACAAGAAAAGAGCCTGTGCAAAGGAATTCGAGAGTTACAGAGCAAGGCTCATGAGGAAACTGTTTCTGAAAAAAGACCTAAAGCTCTGTCTAGGGGCAGTTCTGCATGAAAGATGCTACAGAGACAAATGCAGCTGGGACGGAGTCTACTTAAGTAAAACCTGTCCCCTTTTGTGGGTCTGCAGACACTGCAAACCCCTGCTTGAATGTACACATCCACTATCATCAAAGCAAAAATTCACCTTTCTCACACGATCTTCCTGTCCAGCCGAGCCCGCAAGTGCAGTTGCCATCCACGTGGTCACAGATACCACCGTTCTGACAGGTACATGTCAGGTGGCAGTTGGGGCCATACTGTCCCTGGGGACACACTAACAGAAAATTAACAAAGTTTGAAAAAATAAATAAATTAGCATCCCCAAAAAGGATGAAGGTGACAGGGAATAAACAGAAACACATGCTCCCCACAGTATCCCAAGTGCCTGGTGTCTCCTGAGGGCTGTGGGACACTCTACTCCACGATTATTAGCAGTTTCACCCAAACGTTCTCGGTCTCACCATATCTCCTCACTTGGCTTGACTCCACATTTGCTCCTCTTGCTCTCCTGCCTTTGTCCCCTCTTAATTCATCCTCTTCAGCAAATCCTCTCCCTTCACTTTTATAGCTCAAGCAATTTGCTTCCAAATTTAGTCCCATCCATCCACAGCTCCCTCACACTGCTCGTGTTGTGTGCTACCAACCACCTTTTTCCCCATCTTTATGTTCTGTTTGGATTGAAGCCTCTGAAAGGAGTCACTGCAGCTCGGTGGAGAAACCAGTGCAATGGCAGTGAGTGTGGTGGAGCAAAGTGGTGAGACATGGGCAGGAAACGGGGGCAGGATAAAGGCAGGGTGAGGGAGCGGGGACAGACAGGGGCCGAGTACTGCAGACTGCAACGTTATCAAGCAAAGGCATTGGGAAGCACAGTTCTAACAATGTATGGCGCTGAGTTTTGTTTGCTGGTTGTTTTGAGTATGTCACCGACTGACGAGGTGACCCTGGGTCCCGCTTTGTTACCTTGCTGACAGCTGGGTCCCATTTGGCCAGGAGGACAGGTGCACTTGCCAGTCCGTGGGTCACACTGACCTTTACCACATGCACAGAACAGGGCGCAGTCCTTCCCGTGTCGGTTCTCAGGGCAAGCTGAAGGGAACACGGCCTTTTGTTAAATACGCCGGGTAGCCAGCGCCAGCTTTCATCCTTAACACTGGCAGGATCTTACAGGTAGAGCTGGCTTCATTTTTATTCCAGCTAATGTGCTTCAAAGGAACAACTATGAACCAAAAATCCATCCAAAGACATGACTGCTTCATCCTCTGAAACCTCACTAGAGGTTATAAATCTAACCCATGGTTTCACCTAGAACATTTAGCAGGTTTCCTGCCAAAAAGATGAGTGCCCAGCTGCTCATCCTTGCAGCTAAAGACATCTTTCCTTCCTTAATATTGATGGTGTCCTATGCTGAAGAGCAAAGCTAGAGGCTACCAAACATCAAAACATTGCTCTCCCTTGAATAAGCTGAACAGACCTTCACAGAGATCATAGCTTTGGAAAAAGCACAGAAATTCAGCCACACAATTTAGCTCTAAAATACAGAAGTAAGAGTAGGGTTGCCATGGAGTCTTTACCAGTTTTGCCATGACAAAACTTGATCTTTTTCCCATTTATTGAAACTAACGGCACCATAGTGTGAAGCAAAATACTGAGACAATTTCTCAACCTAGAAATTTTGGACAGGAAGAAGGAACTTGAGCAATTCATGCTGAGCTGGCTCTAGAAATAAGCTTGGGCAAGCAGGTTGTAATCCTGGGATGAGTGTCCTTGCTTCTACGCACGCAGAAGAGAGGGAAAATATTTTGCAAGAGATTTTTTACAAAGCTGGAATCCTGATTTACAATTCAAGGAGGAGGTAGCTGGGGTCTGTCTGTTTTTCTACTGACAAGCTCTTATGCAGATTATTCCTCTGCTGTTTTTTGAAAGCAGCAGAACATGAGTGTTGGCTTACTTTTACTACAGTCGGCTCCAATGAAACCAGGCGCGCAGTCACACGTTCCCGACGCAGGGTCGCAGTGGGCTCCGTTCATGCATTTACAGGGGTTTTGGCAGTTCGAACCGTAAGTACCTTTTGGGCACCCTGTATCAAAAGAGCAAAATAGCAATTAGGCAATGTTGTTACTGGGCTTCTTGCATTTAATGTCATAAGCACTTTGTTGCTTTCAACCCAAATGAGGTTTTCATTTTCTAACTATTCACTTCTGGAGGGCCAGGAGGAGGCACTGACCAGCAGATGGGTGCCCCGGGCAATGCACTCCGTGGGGCAGCAAGGCAGCGCTGCCTCGCGGTGTCAGACCCCTGGGGAGCTGCACCAACCGCTGCCACCAAGCCTGGTCCGACAGCTCCTGGCTCTGCCTGCTCCTCCCATTCCTCATAGGTGACAGTAACAAGAAAAGCAAGCCCAGTTCTTCAGAGGTTTTCCTCTTTCTGTTCCAAATCAACCTGTGCCCCCTTTCCCTCCCATGGCAGAGGTGGGGAGAGTTGGGGCCCCGGTCCCTCTTCCTTTGGGCAGCAACAGCCTGGTTTGCCTGAGATGGTGAGAAGCCGTATCTGCGCCTTTCAGCAGACCAGTTATGGAGCAGGTCTTGTCTTCTAAAAATGTTTAAGTTGGAGAAAATTTGTTTCCTCTATAATCTACTCCTTCCCTCCAAACTGGAGCTGCCATTGCTCTGGCACGTCTAGTGGGCTGTGGATGGAAGACTATGAAAACCTGCACATGACAATAAGAGGGAATTTCAGAAGACACCTTCTCAGAAGGTAGATACAGGAGAAAGATGGTTTAAATGCAAAGCCAGAAAATTCTTTGAGGAAAAACCCAAAACATCTCTATTTTGTAATAACCAGAAGAAACATTAGACCTGGATGGATTGCTGGGCCAGTGTTACGTAGCAACCAGCTGTCCATGAAGAGGTTTTCCAGGTGGTCACGGGTATTTTTAGACAGCTAACACTGAAGGAGCGCTGAATACAACATCAGGAAGACACGAATGCATCTGCCACGCTTGGCTCACGTCTTCAAGATACTCTTTAGGGTGACAGAGGCTGCAAATGAGGAAAATAGCTGGGCAGAGCTGCTACACACGTGCCTCTGTCTGCCAGGGCTGCCTTCAGCACGGTACCACCAGATTCTGGAGATGCAGGTTATTCTCTTAATTTTCCAGTGTACTGGAAAAGGGAGAAGCTGCTGCTTTTAGAGCAACATGACCATCATTGAACAGTTACACCAGTGTTACTACCTCTACATGTCACTTCTTTGCTCCTTCCTTCCCTCTCTTCCCTGGTAAAAGGAAGCCTATGGCTACTTTGGAAATCTGGTTGAATATAATATTTGTACATGTCTCCAAGCAACAGATCTCTCACAATCTGTGCATAAATAAATTTATGTATTTTCTCTCTTTCCTGAAGGCATGCAGGCATGGGCTGAGTGGCTGGAGAAATCTCTAGATTTTTGAACTATTCAATAGAGAGGGAGAGCTTATGGTGAAGCTTTAAAGGGATACCTTTTAAAATAAAACTGAAAATTGGATTCTGCTCAAATCAGGATAGCAGATCATCAGGACTAAACAGATACACACTTTTATTACATGCAGATACTCTCCCCAGCCCTTCTCAACCATGGCTTCTTCTCAATGAATACTTCGTCATCAGTGCTTCCATCTGTCAGCACAGAAAATCTGTTTCATGTGCAAACCCTGGCATCACAGAGTAACATCTCTGCAACCCTGCAACATCTATTTCATTTTGACCAAGATGTGAAGTTAAAGATACACCCAGATTCAATTATTTAATTGGACTCTTAAGTTAATTTCTCTTCCTCCTCTTTTTCCCTTTGGTCATCATTTGGCTTTTCTCTTTTATTTTAGTTCTGTTCCCCACACTCCCAAACACGTTGCTTCTCCCTGGCAAAGCTTTCAGAGTTCGTTCCTCAGCTCAAGACTGGCAAGAACTGCTCCATTACTGAAAGGGATGCAGTAATTCCTTCCTTCCCAATTTATTTACCCTTGCAGGATTTTATTTATTTCGATCCAATCGGAAGCAGCACAAGCAGGGCAAAACCATCAGCTGCGACGCTCATGTGATTATTAACAAGGCCATCTCATCTGTTACTACTTTGCAGCAGAACTTCTATGCAGACAGCTAGGGCATTTACACAGTGTCCTGCCCTTTCAGTAGGCTCTGCCTGTATAAAGAGGGTTAGCCTCTAACCACCAGTTATCTCATAAAGACATTTTCTAATTTAACAGTTTCCTGTGCATCTGACATGTTTTTCTGAGAACAGCAGGAGCAGCAGCCAGATTTCTAACTTATTTCCTAATTTTTTCCTTCTGGTTTGAGTGGGTTTGCCATGACCAAGAGCTCCTAAATTTTTTCATACCAACTGGTCTTTTCTTACCTACATCATTAATTGCATTTCCAAAAAAATAACTTCTGAAGCATCCTGTTACCCACACCTTGAAGGTGAAGCTGGTGAAGTCTTTCTGGCTCAGGGTTCACCCAGCCCAGTAAATGTCACAGAGAGATAAAAAAACACATGGGTTTTTTTATCCATTACAACACCACTTACTGCTTTTTATTCATAACTTCACTCAAGTAGATCTGCCCGTCCACCGAGTTATGGACAATTGATGGGAACCTTATTGCTAGTTTGTCTGCTTCCTCTGGATCCTGCCAAGAGACTGTTTCAGCTCTTCACTCCAAAATTTGAGAACATGAAAGCCTCGTTGCTCTTGGCTCCTGGAAATTTGACTTCCCAGCCAACTACACCTTTTATAGATACTTTCGTGAACCTTTTTTCACAGTACTATAAATATAGCAACAGTTGCCAGAAACCATTTCCAGCAGCATCCAACCACATGTTGACTGGACTGAAGCCCATTTCACGTCTTTGGGAGCGGCTCCCTATGCTGTTTTTAATATTATATTGAAAGCTTCTTCATGCTGGAGCAGCCCCAGTTCTCCCTGTAGTGAGGATGGTGGGAACATGGAGTATTCCCACCAGTCACGCTAGCTATCCTTGGTTATCAGACAGTCACTGCAGAATCGGGTCCACAATCTTTCACTCCGTTGACCTAAACCTAAAAATAACTCACACTTCAGCTGTTTTCCTTCCATTTTTGTGTCTGTCTATGCAATGGTCAGAGTGGCATAAGGGAGAAGAGCTAAAAAAACCCCAAGACAAGACAAATTTTCTCTCTCTGTGAACCTCCCACATTCCATTATGTCTCTAGTAAATGTTTAACAAAACTGTATCAATCAAATGGGAATTTGCTGTGCAAGATACTGTGTATTTTTGGAATCTAAGAGAACACCATGCCATGAAGGCTCACGTCTCATACGCTATAGGTTTAATCCTAGCTACACAGAAGACCATGGCAAAATCCCCTCTGAATACAATGAAACACAGATTTCATTTTTGTAAGTAATTTCTTTTACATCGGAACTTCAGTGTAATTATTAATGCTTTAAATGTTTAAATTCTGAAATAAAAACTTAAGGATCTAAGCAAGCTTGAGGACATTAACTATAATCTATAGAAATTTAGTAGTACATGCACAGGTAATGACTGCTGAAAGATTGCTACATAAAAGTAATAGGCTAACCATGATTAAGTCTTTTAAAATGATACTGTTAAATAGTTGATCTCCACTACTGCTGTACTATAATATTTATTATAATCTAATGTATAATGGATCCAGATGGCTTTAACCTAGATGTTGAAGGCTGGATTTCAATCTCACGTACAGCGAGAACTGATGTACAAAGGACGATAGAATCAATCCTTAAATTTACATTTGTATTTTAAAGAATAACTTGTGATGACATGACAGTAATACAAATGCCAATCTCTAAAATGAGGCTCTTTCCTATTTCTACCCTAGGAACAAAGCACAGGTTTAACCCTTACTAGAGCTCCATATATTGCAGCTGGCCTTTATGTCGAAATTGTCACCCCAAAAAGCAAGTGAACCAAAGAGAGCGCCGCGCTGGATTCCTACGAAAGGAAAATCAGTGTTCACCAAAGAGAACAAGACTAGGCTTGAAAGATTACAGCTTTTTTTTTTTTTAAAAAAAAAAACAACAAAAACCAAACCCACAACTAAAACCCGAGACCATTACAAGCCATGGAGTAAAAACAAAATTAAAGTTGTAAATAAAAAGGTAATTGACTGTCTCCTTTATTGGATATGTCGGTATATGTTTCTTATCAATTGCCACATTCCACCAGAAACCAACTTTACAGATGTCCTAAAAAACCAGCCTAAGGCATGTGGATCTGGGAATATTTTTTATGATGGAGTGCTTGGCCAATTGGCATTTTGTCCTCCACACTAGTCACCATTTTTCAATCTAGAGTAACAATTTGTTTAATTTGATTGTTCCTCAGAAGGTCCTACAACTCAAGTGACTTTATGAATCCCTTAGATTTACTGCCAATTGCAGCTTGTTGTTTTGCAATAACCATTTGTCCTCACTTGAGCACACAGAGATTTTGGGAAGTGTTTTGGCCTAGGTATTGGGAAATGAAAGAGCTGCAGGTGTAGCTGCAGAGGAGAGGTGTAAATGCAGAGGATGATAGTGATATCCTTCAGCATGGCATGAAATTGAAAATAATTTAGCTAGTAAATGAGTCTTTCTTTTTTTTTTAACAGGTGTTTTGATTATTGTAAATTAACACAACCTACGCTTTCTTTCTCTCAGTCAGCGCTGAAGATACTGGCACAGATGAACTCCAAGTGCCAGCACATGCTGCTGTGTAACTCAGTCCTGGGCATCCCACAAAGATACTCACGGAGGTGGCAGCGGGCCCCGAAGTACCCCGGGCGGCACGCACAGTCTCCGGTCACCGGGTGACATTCCTCATTCTCAGCAGAGCACTGACATACTCGGTTACAGTTCTTACCATACGTGCCCGGTGGACAAGCTTGGGGAAGAGGAAATGTAAACCAATAAATTAAATTTGTCTTGGTAAATATAACACTCAAACAAAGAGCGAGCTCAAATTTATTAAATAAAATCCCTGCCTACAGAACGACGCTCTCCTCCGGGACTTTGGATTTATTACATTTACTTGGGGGTTACTTCACTGCTTGATTTTGTTTCGTTCAGTCAATTTGTGCCCAACTGTCAAGAGCCAGATACAATTTTCTTGTCACTAGAAAAAATCATAGGGAAATGTCAGGTAAAATTGACTAAAATAACAGTGTAATTCACAAGGGACCAGACATTGGATAAAGACATTCTACCTTTTGCGGGGAGTTTAAACTTGCAAAGCTGCTGTAGCCCCAGCATCTTCACGGGTTTCATTTTGCCTGTTGACAGCCACATTGCCTACAGGTTTTGGACTTCCCACGTCTAATTCTTACATCTCACTTCCCTTAAGTTGCCCTGGTTGTGGGTCAGGATTTAGAGTCCTTTAGTGGAGGATATGGGACACCAATGTCAATTCTTTTAATTCTTTTTTTTTTTTTTTTTTGGTTTTTTTTTTCTTTTTGCTTGAGCGCTGCTCAGGCGAAGCATTGTAAGGAAGAACAAAGTCAAAATTATGCAGCTGTGGCTGCGGTCACAGAACAAACCTGCTTTCAAAGACAGCTCCAGACAGCCAAACTCAACACTGACGAAAAACCAGATAATGACATTTCCACGAGCTCCGACAGCAGGAATAGATGGTCTCTCACGGGGACAAGGCCAGCAGAAAGCAGAGCTGCTGCCTTACCCACGGCACAGCAATGGCCACGGGCAGGAGCCGGGCTCTGCTGGCACCTCCTCAGTCAGTTTTGATCCAGTTTAGCCCCAGCTGCTCCCTGCCAGCCTGGGAGCTGCAAACAGAGAGAGGGCAAATGCCGCCAGCCGAGACTGTGCAAGGCACGGAGGTCAGAGCCAGCCAAACCACTTAGGCGAGTGACAAGCAGCCCTGGTCCATCTCCACTGCTGCGAGATTGCTGCCTCCTCCCTCTTCAGGCATTATATCATCAAGTTTTTCTTTAAGAAATTAATTTCTTGATTTACAAGGGAAGTATTTGCATTCTTATAACAAACTTACTTTTCTCACAGCCGTAGCCGGTGAATCCTGGAGGACAGCCACAGGCGCCCGTCAGGGAATGGCAGGGGGCACCCACGGGACACCGGCATCGCTGGGCACAGCCCACGCCGTAGCGGCCGGGCAAGCAAGCTGCAACGATGCAAACCATCCTTGTTAGGGTACAAGGCAGGGGCCAGGCACGATGCTGCAAAGCTACCCCCCATCCCCGCGAGCTGTCCCCAGCTCTAGATCTGGGAGGAATGTACGCACCGACATTGACCTCCCGTCGTAATGCCCAGCAGACACTCACGTTTGTCACAGTGCCTCCCTCGCCATCCCTTTTCACAGTGACACACTCCAGTTTGGTGGTGGCAGGACAAGGCGTGTACGCAGTCACAGTGCTCCTCGCACTGCTTGCCAAACAGTCCCAGGGGGCAGACTGCGAGGAGAAGCAGAGAGAGCAACAGTTCCTCCCGCTGCCCGGAGAGCATCCGTCGCTGGCAAACGAGCCAATATTGCTGTTCGTGCACATGGCGATGTATACTTAGAAGACTGAACGCCCAGAAAATATCTTTGAAATAATATATTAAAAATACTAAAAGCATTTAGTGTTGGCTATTAATGACTCCACACATGAATGTTTGCAATGACTTAGTCATAGTCTAGAGTACAAATCCAGGTGATGCCTACAGAGATGGTGATGCCACTCACTTTTACATACACAATCACACACAGACAAAGTGACAGAAGTTTGAACAGAGAAAATACGTTGTGTCCATGTACTGTTTCCGACCTCACAGGTCTCGGCAAAGCGATCAAAGAGGAAGCAAGGCCTGAAGAAAAGGAAGGTGGGCACTGCAAAGACTTTACAGCTCACACTGGTGGCTGAGGCTTTGTGAATCCTCAGCACCTCAGGAGACATCAGAAAATTTCTTGCAAATGGCTTGCAAAAATCACAGCACCTCAGTGGCCAAACTGAAAGCACATTTCAAGTCAGCTGATACCTACTGCTTACAAGATTTCTATTTC
The DNA here is from genome assembly GCF_023638135.1 of Falco biarmicus. NCBI lineage: Eukaryota > Metazoa > Chordata > Aves > Falconiformes > Falconidae > Falco > Falco biarmicus. The sequence continues at coordinate 5,374,063 of NC_079300.1, read as the reverse complement.
AGGGATTTACATGGCTCTAAACATGCCAGACAGCTATGTCAAACCTGGGCAATTTGGACCACATGCCAGATCGATACAAGCTGAACCATTACAGCTCAGTTTGCTGAGCACCTCTCAATGACCCTCAGAGGTGCAGCAGCATATGGCTGATCTGGCAAACTCTTCCTACAACTCGCTCCTTTTTATATGTTCTTGCTTGTACCCGTGAGGTAGAGTAATAACCTTCATTTTCTTCGCAGGCAGAGAACAAAAGTAGGAGGAAATAAAATGATTTGGACAAGGGCATGTATTTGTGGTTGGGCAGAGACCTGCCTGCAGGGCTCCTGAGACACATGGTGAGCACTGACACCGGCATTATTTCTTTTTGGCCTACGGAATACTGGAAAAGTAAGATACAAAATGGAAATGGACTTCACTTGTGGACTTGTGGAGGGAAATGGCTGATTGCAGAAAAGGATGTTAAAAAAAAGCATCTGCAGAAGGAACTTCCCTTACCAGCATCACAGTCGTCCCCAGTCCAGCCAGCGTGGCAGATGCATTTCCCCGAGCGCTGGTCACAAACACCATGGTGGCAGCTGCAGTTCTGCTGACAGCCCTCTCCGTACCTCCCATCCCCACACTCTGAAATGAGATGGGGGAGACTGATGGGGGGGGGGGGGGGGGCGGAGAGGAGCAGGCTGGAGGGGCTCCCAGAAGAACACACTGAGGACTCTGAAATATGGTGAGCCACCTAAGCTGGTCCTAAAAACTGCAGTGAGGGAGATTTTTAAGCCTCCCTTGACAAAATTCTCTAGAAACACATTATTTTCCTCTTGGAGAATTTCTTTTATTGGTTTTTTTCTCATCAAATGGAGTTTATTACACATCTTCCTTGTTCCCAAGGGACAGAGAATAGCTTATTCCTCTTCTCCGTGCAGCCAGTTTCTAGCACTATGGTATGTCTGCGTGCCCACACCGTATCTCCCCTCAGCTTTAGTCTCTGGCCAAATAATCTGAATTTTTTCAGCCTCTCCACACCTGGTGCTCTCCAGCCCTCTTGCCCCTCCTCTCTTTCTTTTTCTGGACTGTCTCAAACCACACCTCAACAGTACTGGATTTCCTTGCAAAGTGACTGAAATGAGGTGCTAGAGGAGGGGAGGATGTGATGATACTCACCCAACTCACACGCTATCCCAGTCCAACCCTGGGGACAGAGGCACTCGCCCGTCACACGGTCACACTTTGCTTGGCCATGGCAGACACAGCGCTGTAGGCAGTTTGCACCATACCATCCAGGAGGACAGGCTGTGGAGAGGAGGTAGGACAAAAGCCCTCCGTTAAGAAGTGCAGGAGAAGGAGGCAGGTTAAACACAACCTCTCCCAGCTTATACCCCTTCTTGCCCTGGTGATCATGGAGATACGGCGGGAGGTACAGAAGAGTACAAATGGGCCACGACTGATGGAATTACACAGACCAGTGTAAAACTGGTCTGGGAACAAAACAGGTGATGAAGGTGATGAATTTGCTATGACCCACCAAACAACCTTGAGATTTGCTGTTTGCACCTACAAAACCCACAGAACCATAGAATCATTTAGGTTGGAAAGGACCTTGGAGATCATCAAGTCCAACCGCTAACCCAGCACTGCCGAGCCCACCACTAAGCCATGTCCCTAAGCACCGCATCTACGTGTTTTTTTTAAACTCCTCCAGGGATGGTGATTGCACCACCTCCCTGGGCAGCCTGTGCCAATGCTTGGCCACCCTTTCCATGAAGAAATTTTCCCTAATACCCAACGTAAACCTCCCCTGGTGCAGCTTGAGGCTCTTTCCTCTTGCTCTGTTGCTAGTTACCTGAGAGAAGAGACTGACCCCCACCTTGTTACAACCTCCTTCCAGGCAGCTGTAGAGAGCAGTAAGATCCCCCCTGAGCCCCTTTTCTCCAGGCTGAGCCCCCCCAGCTCCCACCCACCAGACTGGTGCCCCAGCCCCTTCCCCAGCTCTGTTGCCCCTATCCAGACGTGCCCCAGCACCGCAGCATCCCTCTTGTAGCGAGGGGCCCAAAACATCTCTTTGTGCTGAGAAAGCTGGTGAGACTCAAGGAGCTACTGAATTGCCTGGTTTTAGGTTTTCTTTGTACAGTCCTCTTAAAATCACAATTCCTTTTCTAAGTGATCCTGCTACCCACAGCTGGCTGACGACATCTCACAGTTGACCTAATTTTAATTAAGCAAGTTTATTAATTCCCATCACAATCAGTTCCTATGGATAGAACCTAATTTTTTTTGACACAAAAAATACCTCCATCATGTGCTAGAGTGGTACCTTTGTAAGATGTTAACATCTTACATAACAGTAAAAAGTTCTCACTCTGCAAAAGCAGTCACCAGAGGATGGCTCACCCAGCCTTGTACACTTGGTCTACACCTCCTTACTTCCAAAGAGAAAAGAAATCCCCCAGCATATCATTAAATAGAAAGGGAATGTTTGACAATGTCTTCATATTTGAGAACGGCTTAATTTTTGCTTTAGTTTTGTATCTGAGGTCTTCACGGAAACCAGAAAATTTTAGGTTGTGTCACACATGGAATCAAGAAAAATTTGGTGCTTTCCCAATATTTTATTCCTTCATGGAAAGGGCTCTTCCTGTTAGCTTTTAAAGGAGGACCCACTTAAATGACATATTCCTCTACCCTGCCAGCTTCCACCCCCTCTCCCCAGCCATCCTCTTGGTTCGCTGAAGAGCAGCTGCTGCTTGCGTGGAGGTGCTGACTCCAAAGCCCAGCTCAATCAGGAGCACCTGCAGCAGCATCCCCAACTCTGTGGCACTGTTTATGGTGTCACGTACCTCATGGCAGAGGCACAGAAAAGGGAGCCTTCTGCAACGGGGATGGACAGACTTTTTCTGGAGGCTTGGGTGCAGGGGGTTAGGATGTGTGACATAAGTCTTAGCGCAGCCTTTCTTTGCCAGCCTCTTTTTTTAAGGCTACTTGGAGTTGGGCTTGTGCTTGAGTCAAACGTATCAGCCCAATTGCCAAGGCTGGAAGTCCCAAGGCCTTTCACATGTTCTGGATTTAGCCTATGTCTGTCTGGGACAGCATACGGTAATGACGAGGATCAGTTGGGCACAGGATGGTAGAGCAGGCCATAGAAAAGAAACAGTTTTATTTCAGTGTCATAACTGGGGATTTTGTGGACCTTTTCTCTCTTAATCAGCCTTCAAAATCAGCTCTCTTTCAGTTTATGACTCTGTTTCAACCCTCCCTGCCCCATGCACACTGAGCTCCTACAACATAGTGTCACAGATTTACGTAATGGACTGATTCACATCACTGTGCGGATACAAAACCAGTGACAACACAGGGCAATGAGCTGATAATTACAATATCAATGAATCCCCCTGAGCAGAAATTTTCTTTTCCCCTTGGATTTCCAACTTTACCCTCTTGGCAGGTGGCTCCTTTCCACCCTGGGCTACAAAGGCACGTCCCGGTGATGTGATGACAGAGCGCTCCGTTGTGACAGTGACAAGCGTGGCTGCAGCCTGGCCCGTAGCTGTCCCCCTGGCAGGCTGCAACGAGAGAAGTCCAAAAAACCCATCAGGAAGCATCAAAGGTGGCATCGGACACAGCAAACCTGAGCCACAACCCAGCACGAAGGAAATTAGTTTGGAAGTGGCTTCACGCTTTTCCACATCATAAGGGTGCCTAAGTCTGTATATTAACCACGCCTGACACTAAATAACGTGGCTTAAAAATATGTATCATAGCACATTCTGAAGAGGTTTTTATCGAAGGGCAGGATCGCTCGGGTGATGGATCAGCTGTCATCCCCTGCCCTGCGGAAAGTCTTTGTGCTAAACTAATGGTCCAGCAGAACCGCCAGCTTGACAGCCTGGGTATTTATTTGCATCCTGGTAAGAGAACTGACAACTTCATTGTTTTCAGTGTTCATTTTTCACAGCTGGATGCCTTCGCTCACCCAGAGTCTCATTCTTTGGTCAGAGAGGGGTGATATTTTCAATGCATTCAGTTAAGCAGCTGGCTCCCAGGTGAAAACTTAACGCAGCCATCTCGCAAACGTACACTTGCTGCAGCTCCATTTTCAGTGCAGCTGCCTATGAAAAATGGTAGTGATAAAACTCCTGTAAGTCTCCATTGCACTGGAGATTTGGATAGCTTTAACGGCTGGAAAACACACAGTACTGCTGCCCTGTTTTCTTCAGATATCACCCAAAAAATACAAAATGAGTTGAAGAAGTTGGATAGCCTCCTTGCACAGTTTTTGTGCCTGCCTTGCAGAGGCTCTCCTTCACTTGTATGAAGCTGTCAGAGCCTCTCATCCCTGCAGCGCTGCTGGCAAGCATCGGAGAGGCAAAAAAAGCCCTGATCCATGATCCAGAAGAATGTCACATTCAGCAAGTTCAGGACATCTTCCAGGATCAGACACAAACATTGATTTTTCACCAAAACCTCTATGCCTTTGAGGGTGTCAGTGTGCAGAACAAGGTGCAGCGCAGTGGGAGGAAATGTCCCTGGGGACCAAAAGGAGGCATGAAACCACCTTGACCTCAGGGGTGAACTTGGTTGACAGCATCTGACCCATTCTCAGCCCTTTTCTTCCCAGCTGAGGACTTCCAGCTTCCCAAGGCAGTTCTCACAGACACCATTTCTCTCAGGACTGCTTTTCAACAGTGCTCATTTTTGTCATCGCTTGGACCCCATCCACACTGAAACCACAAGAAAGTGCAGGAGCTCAGTCCCATCACAGTTAAAGTTTGTTCTGCAAATGAGGCTTGGTTGCCAAGTTAAAAGTTCAGCCCATCCTACAGAGCTCTGGCTCAGTTTTGGGAGCAGAACTAAATATTTCCACAATACAGAACAGAACTGTATCGTAACCAAGCCAAAGGAAAAAGCAGCTCATAACCAGGTCCCCTGACTTGTTCCTAGTGGTTCGTGTGAGGTTCTTGGCGTGTGCGTGCAAAGCTCTTGTTATGCTTACCGAGAAGACAAAAGACTTTTCCAGTGAAAATTCTGGTAATAAAGCAGAAATTCCTGGAGAAGAAATTTTTATTCTACTGGGTGGATACAAACATTTTTAGCCTCTTGGTAGGGCAGTCCTGATTATCAAAGCACTTTCCTGAAGATTAAGATAACAAGCGATGTATTAAAGCTATTTTAGGAAGTTCCACAACTGAATGTACAAATATCCCCGGGCCTTTTCTCCTTTCTTCATGACAAGTGCAAAGGGAAGAAGCAATAGAAAGGTTTAAATTATTAGACTTCCTGCTTCAAAATTTTCCTCTCAGTGCCTTTCCTCTGTAAGAGGAGGATTTCTTTGTTCGCAGTCTTTAAAATCCTTTTTTGCATGCAGAGTAAGGAACACATGAAACTGGAGGTTTTCTTCCAGACTGGAAGTCAACAGCCATCAAAAGCATCAGGGAGCACAGGGAAATGATGGACGCTAACACTCTATAGGGTGTCCAGAAGCTTTGATTTCATGCAGCTCCTGTGGATTATTTCCCCCAAAATTGAACTTTGGCTTTAAAAGAACAGGATATTTGCAAAATCAAGTGCTTACACCCCGTGAAATGTCAGACCCCTGGTTACCAGCACCCTGAGTGGAGACTCTGACAGACCCGATCTTTCTGTGCTCGTTTATTTTGCAGACCAGCGTGGTCTCTTTCTTACCACAAGGAACTACTTCTGCGAAGACCCTGCTGAGCCCCAACAGCTCCAAAAAGAGGCAGTTTTAGTACTAATACAATCAGTTTGGTGGCGGGTTTTTTTGGCAGGCTTTTTTGGCAGGCTGGAGTGGCGTTTGGTTGGATTTGGCTCTTTTTTTTGTTTTTTTGTTGTTTTTTTGGATTTTTTTTGAGATAGCAAAATTTGGGCAACTTTGATGGTTGTAGGAAGGTTACCCCTCTGGCACAAAGAGGTGCCACATGTCAAGTCCTGGCTTTGGTACCACTGAGGCATCACAGCACTCAATGAAACAGTTTATTAAAAAAAAAAAACAAACCAAACAAGTAACACACTTTTCCTAAACCTCTTTCTCAGAAACCTAAGATATCTCAAGCGGACACTCAAAAAAACCAAACCCCAAACTAAAAAAAATAAATAATAATCATCGAAGACAAGCTTAAGCTGAGGCAGACCTTGCTTGGCAGATTTCATCCCAGATTAATACAATTAATTTACAAGCAATTGAAAAACATGGTCTTGTAATGGAAAGCATTAGACAGCTTCAACAAAAGGCACTACTGTTCGTATTGCCCGTAATTAGATAGCAGTGTATAAAATGCACTGCATGGCCAGCTTAAGATCAATTCAAATCCCATGATGTCAAAATTATTCCTCAATATCCTTCAGCACACTGCCTGCAATCTGATTACTTGAGCACGAGTGCTGTCCTTCCAGCTGCTAGAGCTGGCAAGTCCCAGGAACTGGCAAGGTGAATATTAAACACCCAACAAGGATGGGGAGTGGTGGGCTGGTATCTCCAACCCATGGCTGCCCTACTGCGAGCAGCTCTGGAGGGGCGTGCCCAAGCTCCAGTCTTAAAATCGAAATGAAGATTCATCGTTTAGCCAAGAGAAAAGGAGGCTACCCTTTGCACCATTTACTGACCTCGCTCTTACAGGCCAAGGAGACCTCGGAGGCTTTGGCATCTTCACCAGCACGAGGAATAAATCAACCCAGCATAAAGCTCTACCGGCTGCAGCACCAGAGAATAAATAGTTGGGTTTTTTTTCTCATGTGAGTAGAGGGGGGCACAGAAGGCCATTGACAAAGAGCTGCATTTCTTAATTGAATTTAATGAAATATGTAACAAAGCCTCCCATCCCTAATGCAGTCTAAGGAGCAGCAAAGGGCCAAGGTGACACATCGCTAGTGCCGTGGCTCAGCAGTAAAAATGGGCTGCGGCCAAGAAGCAAACACTGTACCTGTTCAGCAGCACCTTTTCTGCTCTTCGGTATAGCTACACGGCTCCGGCTCTGCACTTATTTCACGGTCAGCTCATTAACCTACATCCAAAAGGGAGTATCACCACCACCATCTTCAGGTGGTGGGGGATGAAGAGCCAAGTGTTCCTATGGGTGGGGGGTACACGGAGGCCAAAAGGACTGCAATAGTGGGATGTTTGCAGAAATATCGAAAAAATGAAAAGATTCACCAGCATTGATCCTCCTGTAAATCAAAAGAGCAGGGGATTTTGCAAAAGCCATTTCAGAAGACAGGTTGCGTTGTGTGGTGGGGGCAAATGAAAGAAAATATTTGAAGAGCAGCACAGCCCTCAAACAAAGCTGATTATAACATGGTGTGTGGCTGGAAAATAGAATTGTTTCAATACAAGTAATATTTCTCTCTGTTTTCTGAATTAAATCAATTTCCTATTGCAGAAATCTGCAACCTATGGATTAAAGAAGTCTTAGGAAAGTGTTCAATGATAACTCAGTAAGTGGGCTCCCTGTGGACCTGCTTTGGACCCCAGCTCTACAACACACTCCTGCAGATGGCAGTCATATTTTCAAAAGGAGGTATAGACCATGACATCATCCTAAAGCGAAACTAGGAAGCAGAGAGGCTAAAACCTGAAAATCTTAACCCCCCCCAACGTATTTGCTAAATTTTGCAAATAAGCTCAGTGATCTCCATGCGTACTGCCACATAGCTAAAGAAAAGTTTCATTTCCCATAAAATTTAGCAAACAGTTTCTCAGAAGAGTCAATTTTATATATGCATACACACCAACATACAGAAAAATCTTACTAGCTTGAAGACTGTTGGGCAATATATACTTGTGAAAATCTAGGAATTTCTAAGAATTAGTTAAAAAACTATTTTGTCATGCTGATATAACAAAATAGTCCCAGCTCTAAGTTTTCCACTTTGTGTATTTGTAATATGTCACTTTATGATTGATAATTAGGTGAGATACACCAGAAACAGGGATACTGCATTTCACATCTTAATGTCGCACAAAAATAAAAAGCAGAGATTCATCATATGCTAGGAGACAGCCCTGCTATTTAAAAAACCCTGATGCTTATAACATTTGACAAGTGCCAACAGCTGTTAAAAAAAAAAAAAAAAAAAAAGTTGATCATTTACACAGCTACAAAAAAATGTTCCCTTTTTTGGCATCTTTGGAAAAGAGTGTGACCTATCTAAAATTATACCCTGGCAGGTCATCCTACATTCCCAGAAGAACCCCGTGTTAGGGCTGGAAGGATCTGGGCACAGGGATGTGAGGGTGGCTGTACGTACGCTGCTCGCAGGTCTCTCCCAGCCAGCCGGGGAGGCAGCTGCATGTTCCCAGGACGTGGTCACAGCCAGCAGCATTCTTGCACTTGCACACCTGGTGGCAGTCAAGCCCAAAGAATCCATCTGGACAAGCTGAAAATGTAAAACATTTGTTTTTAGCAGAGGTCCTGCTTTCTTTTTTTTGTATAAACTCTAGCTCACAGACCTAAAAACACGGGGCATTGCTCATCTTTTCACGGATGCTTTGTCACACGTCACTCTCTGACTATGCTTAAGAGCCAAAGTTGTTTCAAGGGTTAAGCCTGTACAATTCTGCTACGTGCATCTCAGAAAAATGTGACCCATTTTACACAAGCAACAGATGTCTGCATAGAAAAACACAGCTGAGAATACTGCAAAGCCAAAAAACAGGAGAGAGCATGGATCTGGATTCACACAAGCCAGTCCTTGCGCTTCCATAATTGACAGAGGAAAAAGGAAATAATCCAGTCTAACGCAAGACCACAGGACCATCCCTGATGATCTCGCTGCCTTTTGAAATGCAAAACTTACGCTCCCATTACTGTTCTGACACTTCTCTAAAGATTTTTTAACAGTGAACATAAGCCATAGTGTTGTAGTTCAGTGCTGAAATGAAAACCTGGCAAAGAGAACGAATAGAGAAAACCAAGACATATTAAATGTAGCAAAACAACTCCAGGCACTCCGTACTTCCATCTAGGACACATAAGGAACAGCAGCCCCATGGACCCAATTTACATCTGTACCAGTGTTGACAGCAGTGAAAATAAGGCATTGGTGTTTGTCAGTGGGCCACATCACACCCCAAATGCTGCATTACAAGAACACTGAGGCTGCCGTGCAGAGTTAAAAAACAAGAAATTGGGAATAATATTCTCTATGTAGCCCAACTTTAACCTTTCTGTCTGCATATATATGTGTGTGTTTTTAGATGATAGAAGTACATGTACAATTATGTTATACTAAATGATAATAAATCTGTAGATACACACTGGTATGTCATTCTTTCCACAGAATCCCAGAATCACTCAGTCTCAGGAGTGATGATGCTCATTAAATAAGCAGTTATTCAATAAAATTTAGCTCTTTGTCCACCTTGTTCAATATATCCTCATACTTCTACCATGAAATTCGAATGACTGGCTTCCCAATAGAGTCTTATGATGATGACCATTGTATACACTACCCAGCAATCCTCCACACTAACTTCACAGCTCTCTACCATGTCAGAATAACACTGTTATCCATATGCATCTTCCACTGTTAGACTTTTCTGTCCCTTTTCTTGCCCTGTGTCTTCTTTACGCCCAGACTCTTGGTCCCAGTCTACTCGTACTGCCTCTTCCACAAATGTAAGTTCAGTCCTCTCGCAGAAAGCACTGCTGTCTTCTGTGCTCACAAGGCGGGGAAGTCCAGTATCCGTAGGCGCAGGTAAACCTGGGCCTCCTGACAGCAACGCGGCGGTGTAACACATCATGTCATCTGCTTTGGCTTTTCTACTCTCAGAGCTCTTCTCAGCTTGCAACTATATACGATTGTTTCACCTACTCCAAGTGAAAAGGCTGCTCTTCCCTTCATGCTGTCCAGACTGCGGCGGCTTCTTTGGCATAAGAAAGATGTTAGACTTACACCGCTTTCCGTCTCAGAAAAACAGAAAAGTGCCTCATACTGATGTAAAACCGTAACGCATCCATCAGCCTCTGCTCAGTTCACACTGGGGAGAGAGCTGTTATCAGGTTGTAAGGAGGAGACATCAGCATGTGGTTTCAATCTTTATGTCCTTATTTATTATGCTTCTGCAGCGTGTATGGCAGAGCATACAAGAAAGGACTTCTACTTAACCCTAGGTGACTTCAAAGGCTGACAAAGTTTTTCTTTGTTTAATGAAGGGACTACACAGTGCTGTCAGCTATTTCTAGAAATGCACCATATTTATTTTTCCCTTTTATCTTATTAAAACAGATATCTTGCTGGGCTATCATATGATAATGATTAACTGCTGAAATCCCAAGAGAGAAGCCCTGTCAGTCTGTCCTGCGGTAACACTGATTTAGACAGTGGTTCAAATTCCAACTCTGAGCGCTGCATTTCACAAGGGCTCTGTGTTGCTGTTACTAATGCATCAATTAATAAACATACTGTAGGAAAAGTCGGAGACTCTGCTGCCTCCAGTTTGTGGGCTAATTGTGTGGCATTTTGGGATACTCAGCCAGATCAAGCAGCAAACTGGATAATTCTTCTGCTGGCCTGATCCCATAACTGGACATGTGCCCTGGGTCACACAACACATAGCAGAGAGCAGCAGGGAACAAAACTGAACCAAATTTCAGTGCACCGGAGACAGTCACAACCTTCAAAGGGGGAGCAGCAGATGCTCAGCACTTCACAGAATTAAATCAATTATCAGAATTAAATCGATTATAACAATTGCCTTCCCAAACAGGAGTAGAGCAACCCCGGTGCAGGGCAGGGTGGCTTAGCTCACTCAGCATGGCATGGCGCACCTGTAACAGAGCTGTGGGCACAGACGGAGAACACAGGCACGTCTTGACCCCTTTTGGGTTTGCTGGGGGCTGCCTGGCCTGCCTGACACTAGGAACCCATGGCTCAGGATTCCTGCGTGTCAGATGGTTATATTTATTTGGAGTAAACATTGATATATTTATTACAAGAAAGATTGGTTTTGGAGTTGGCATTGGGGTTTTTCTTATTGTGGTGTGCTTTTTTGGTTTGCTTGGTTTTGCTTTTTACTTGCCTGTTTAGCTGTAAGTGCATTAAAACCAAAGCCCTGCAGCAGTGGGTCAATACAGTAGGCATCTTTTCTGGGGATAATGCTACTTAGGTTATCAAGATTTAACAAGATAGAGAAAGTATTTCAGCCTTATTTGCAAATGTTAGCTATTTTGAAACTGAAACAGTCCTGTTCCTTTTGCAACTCTTTTGAAAGAGTTACAAGATTCGCAAGGTTCATTTTTCCAAAGGACTGAGCAGGGCTGAAAGGTGGAGCAGGCATTTACCACCTTCAGAAATATCTAAATATTTTTTTTTTTTCAGAAAATATCTCAATAGCTTTATTCTTACCCATTATTATTATATGTGATCACACCGCTACTGGAGAGGCAGCAGCAGGACTGAACGATACCAGACAAACTGACTCAGAGTAAAGCAGAATTGAGATGCTGATGAACAGACAAAAGTACTTTGAAGAGTGCGAGGTCTCTTGGCAGTACCCGTGGCTGAGGGCACAGAAGTTCAGTCAGCTCAGTTCAGTGAGTAATTCGCAGCAAGGTCTCACAAAATGGCAATCTGGAGCAACAGCATCTCCTGCTACTGGTTAGCCTGGAAACTGTCCAGTGCTGGTGGATGATGTGGTTGTGGCTGTTTTCTGTGTTACTGGCAGGAGGTATATGCAGGTACATACCAATTTGCACTGATTATTGCATATATGTTCTGAGCCACCACTCTTCATGTTCTTTTCAGAGAACACTGAATCACATACAAGGTCTTGGGTCATACCTCCAAAATACTCAAGTCCAGAGAATTAAAAGGTTTGCCTTGATTCAGTTAAATTGAAATATGACCGAGGCATTGCTCCTGCCTCAAACACCATGACACATTCAAGCACAATGGTGCTTTTCCTTTGGGTTGGCTGTCTTGCCAGGGGATGAACATCAGTTACCGGTCAAGATACTGTAGCACATCAGCTGGTAATATGACTGCTCAAAATAATAAATACAGGGTCGCGTGTCCAGAGTGCCATAAATCCCCCAAGAGCTTTCTAGAGTTGTGAGTGCACACCCACAGAGGCAGAGAAAGCTGGATAAGCCTGGTTAACTTCACCATAAAGACAGATAACACAAAAGCCCAATGTTGGGACTCATCAAGGGCTAAAATTACATTAAGAATGCTAATAAATAATAATAAGACAATATGGAAATTTGTGGGAAATACAGAACTTGAAAATGGCCACGGAAGTGGTGTTTTGCAACAGGGACTGGCATGTAAACCTATGAAGCCCTACTTCATAGCGAAGGCAGCAAATTAATGAAAAGGAACAGCAGTACTTTTTGCCACCTGAAGAAAGAAAACCAATTCCACAAAGACCCCAAAGGCAAATTTTGATACTTCTGCAATTTCAGCTAGAATCTGGACCTCATGCTGCCACAATGCAAAATACCAGAAGTGATGACTATGGGTTCAAACATACTCATTGTGCATGGGTGATATTAATATTAATTATTATTTAATGTTAGATTTTGTAAGGTTCTGTCTTCTCCTATGACTTTGAACTCACAAGGCTGTAAAAGTTTCAGTTTCAACATTTCTGTGATGATGGAAAAGTCCTTCCCAGCCACGGGATGAAGCATCAGCCGTATGTGAGAAGTTCAAGGCAACTCCGCTGTGTTGGGTCTCAATCCCTACATTCTTGTCTGCAAGGCACAGAGCTTGGCCAACGTGGGTGGATTGCCAAGAGGACGGCAAAAAGCACATCCCTGCCAGAAGGAAACCCTGCCAGTCTCTGAGTCACTAAAAACAGAAGTGCTACAGCTCCTCAGAGAAAAGGTGCCAAGAAGGTTCTACCAAGGGCAAACCACCCACACGTTTCCTCCCTCTTCGTCTTTTGGCACAGCCAAACCATTCTGGCTGAAACTTTCTATGTGAGAAGGTAACACAAGTCAGCTCGGAGCAAACACCCTGCCTGCTTGAGAGAAAACATGTGGAAAATAGGGTCTCTTGAATGGTAAACGTTAAAATCTACTCTCCCCTCCACAGTCGTCTTTCAGGAATTTAAGAAGATAAAAACGTCCAATGTGACTGCTTTGGAAGCTGTGACTTGTATTTTTTTTCCCCAGTAGACATCACTCAGGCTTCTCCATATTCCTCACACCTACTTTGGCCAAGGACTTTTAGCCTCTTTGTCCCCATTTTGATTCCTGCTGGAATGAACAGACCTACACCACAACATGGATAACCGAGTTGCTTTTCCAATTCAAAAGAAAAATGATAAAAAGGATATACTTAAGGAAACAGAGTTCAACTAAATCATTTTAAAAAGGGACATAGTGGAGATACCATGAATTACAAGGCACACTTTGCAGCAGAACCTTGAAAAGAGTATTTATTTTGTATAATAATTCCTGATAAGAATGAGAGGGAGACAACAGGCAGCATCTGAGCTCCTCAGTGGGGTGCTTTGCTCCACCACTGGAGGGCTGTGGAGCAGCTCCCTTCCCATCAGAGGGCAGCAGCTGCCTGCCAGCGCCGCCGCTTCCCGCTGTCCTAGCTCGAACGCTGCCTTTGTAAGCTGGCTGATAAAGCTGCTTTCTAAGCCAAATTATTGTGACTTTGGTTTAATGATCACCATTTGCAGACTCTTCAATCATTTATACTTACATAACTTTCACGATGTCTGACTGACTACGTGTTGTTTCTGTTGCATTCAGGATCGTATTTTTTATGACCCGCACAAATGTGCGGCACGACAGCAGCCGCCTTAGGCGATGCCACAGACTGACTCGCAGTAACGTATCTAAGGAATCCAGTCCAACTTTTCCAACACTTTATCAAATGATCAGGTAATAGAAAATTGATCTCTTGGATTTATTAAAGTTAAAAGTATGCCTGTTCTTACAGAGCTCCTTTGGGGCGATGCACAGATGCATGTTTTTCTCTGAAATATTTCAGAGAGGCACAAGGAACAAGCAAGTGTAAGGCAGGACAAGCATCTTTCTGCTCAGTGTTCAAATAGTAAGACTTTGCTTAAAAAGAGAGTCTTCATAAAAAACGTGATCTAGCAGGAATCTTAAGCATGTATCTAATTTTAATCAGGTTAGAACATGTGCCAAACGTTAGGCACCCAGCAAAACGCTTTGCTGAGTTAGGATGGAAGTGCACATTTCAGTATCATCTTCCAGTTAAGTTCAATGGTTTATTTAGATCTGGTGCTGTAACCTGTAAACCCAGCTCTCTGCATAACAACAGCCCGTCTGCATAAACCCGAAAGGGACCAGAGGGAGCAGCAGTACCTCTTCCACAGAAGGTTCCGGTCCAGCCCGCCGTGCAAGTACAGGCTCCGCTCACGTGGTCGCAGGCAGCTCCATTCTGGCACCGACAGCTGTACTCACAGCTAGGGCCAAAGCTTCCCGCGGGGCATCCTGCAGCAGAGGAATCAAAACCAGATGATGGGTTAATTCTGGAGCAGCTCAGGAATCAATGGGGAATTTTTAGATACATGGGAATTCTTACTATTTCCAAAAGAAGAATCGAGGCATAATGGTAATGCCTTAAAATTGATATGATTAAGTGTTCTCCTTGGGGCCCAGGTAGGCTGGGCTGCTTATATTGAGGTCTATTTTAGAAAAACACCAGGTTGTTGAAAGACTAAATTCTGCACAGAAAACTAACATCATCTGATAGCTGCAAAGCCCGCGACTTCACAGGTTCTGCTTGATGACACTTTGCACGCTGGTCTGGAGTTGCTTACATGCACATCACTGGGACTTCATCAGGCAGGAGGGGGGAAGCTCCCGGCTTCTGTGCCTCCTTTCGAGACCCTATCCTCTGGTTTCCTGCAAATATTCTTTCCCCAGAAAGCTGGAGAAAATATGAAATGCAGTGGCTTCCTTCAGAAAGCTCCTAACTGATTGCTGTATACTCTACTTTCAGGCTCTGCTTTGAAGAATTCAAGCGAAAACATTGCATCTGGGGGACAGATTAACAAATGCATTTCCACAGCAGTTAATGTAAGGAGTTTTAGAAGATTTGCATGGTACTCACTATCAGAAGAAAGAAAACAACGCTTGAGAACGAAAGTCATTTCTTCCAGGATTATAAGAAAATCAATTAAGAATAGGGCCAGTTGCCTAATTCATATTTTGGACAGGCTGAAATACAAAGATATACTTGGCTAAACACAATATTACAGGGCCTCTACTCATGTTGGAAGGTCTTGTGAACTCCCCTTTAAATAAGTTACATAGGTTATTGCCAGATTTCTTTTAAAAGTGTATGATTTGAACATTTACATCAACATAAGTGATTTTCTGGCAATCTGAAAGAATCACAGAGAACAGAAAACAACAAGGATCCTCAAAGACAACTCTGTGTCTGGACTAAAGGGGTGGGTTCGGTGTTGCTGCCGTAGGTGGGCACTGATCAGAGCTGGTGTGAATTCCACTGCTCCTGCAGCCCAGTGACTGCTAGCTAGAGCCAACCCCTGCGTCTCCTACAGAGCCTGTAGGTCGGGATGGCAGACGGAAGGATAGCAAGGTGGCTTAAGTACTTCCTTGCTTTCAATCATCTGTGTTGGAAAATGGGCTGTTGTTTAAATGTGGAGGAGTTTGAATGCATTTTTTGCACTTAGAGGTGAAATTCACCCCAGGCTTGAACCGGTACAAAATCCCGTTTGTATCACCTCCTATTCCCAAAGCTGCAGCTCATTGTGCATCATGCCTCCTACACTACTTTAACGAGTAAATACACAGAAGTGCACTTGTGCCTTAAAAGCTTGATCCTGTTCAGCATTTACTTTTCACTTGAAATTTCAGTCAGTCTCCAGAGAATCTATGTGAGTAAAATAGTATTCCAGTGCAGCAATAGGTGTGGGACTCTCAGCTGAGCTTTCCTCAAACCTGCGGTGTTTAGCCTGGAGCTGAGACTTTCAAGGTGACGGCAACAGGTCAGTGCACTTCACAAATGATTTTGCAGTCCACATCACAGAGAATCTTCCCCCTGCTCGAGCCGGCACAGGCTGCTGCAATGCATGCCGAGATACATCCATCCCGCCGGAGAACCTGAGCTGCCTGCAAAGCCGCAAAGGGAAAGAGCCTGACCTGCAGCAAGAGGCTAGAGATGCCTCAAGAGCAGAGGAGCTCCCCAGGGACAGTAAAGATCTCACCTCCAAGGCAGCATAAAATGTTTAGGAAAGTATTATGGCTTTCATAATCTTGTACACATGCACACACACACACATATTTATGTGTGGTTTTTATACATACATATATGCATTTTTTTTATACACACACAGTTGAAGTGGGGTACAAAGCAGACTCAATAAACCAGAAAACCCATAGACAGAACATTAGGGGTTGCAAGATGTTTTGTCAGCCACAGTGGCTTCACTGATTACCTTGCCAGAAAAGATTACAACCAGCTATTTGGCTACTTTCTCTCTGCAGAGATGCTGTTTTGAGAGAGGTCAAGAGCGAAAGAGAAGTGGAGTTGGCAGCTCTTTCTCTGGGAGCTGGTCTTCCCAACTAACTGTCCTTCCATTCCCTCTACGCCAACAGCAACAAGAGCTGTAAGATCAACTTTCCAGGGTTTTTGTCTTAGGTCACTGTTTCAGATTAATTGCTTTGACATTTCTGTGTGACACCAGCAGTTAATTCTGCCTACACTACTGAGACTCTGATAGCTACATCTGTGCCACTGTAAGGTTGTTAAACTAATAGATAAAATATTTATTTTATTTACCAACATCAATATAATCAATAATAATAATAGCAACTTAACTATGCAACTTACTGCCAGAAGATGAAGTGAATACCAAATGTTCGCATGGAATCAAAAAGGAAATGGGCACATTAATTGGAAAAAAAAAATCAAGTTGTATTAAATATAGAGATATTGCTTCTGTCTCAAGAAGTTCCTGAGTGACAAATTGATCAGACCTGGGGAAACACATCAGGAATTATCTATATGCCTGTTTTTATCCTCTTAAGGCATCTGCTATTGACCTCTGTTAAGAGACAGATTAGTGGAGAATATGGGCCTCTGGTAAGACCATTGCGTATTTTTGATGTTAATAGAGAACCCTAAATCTTCCTGATATTTCTTCTGTTATGTACATGCGAAGCACTTCTATATGCCTGGCCTTAAAAAAAAGATTTATGAAGAAGTAGTGCAGACATAAAACTGAATAAATAAAACCGATATGGAAACTTTTATGCCACAAGCCAAACACACATCAATCCTATCACTCACACGAAGTCTTAACATTAAAAATAGCTGCTGAGTCCAAAACAAGTCTGAAAATAACTTTTCTGGAATCCAGATTAGGGAAACCATCTAACCCCGATGAAACCCGAGAGCCCTGTGACGCGCTGGGCAGACCGGAGGCAGTACAGCCTGGAGGTCTTCCTGCAGGGAATTAGCAGGAAAATCACAATTTCCGCTGCTCGGTTTTTGCAAATTCCCTGTTTTGACAAAGTGGCAACTTACTCCGTTCACAGTGTCTCCCAGTGAATCCCGGCTCACAGAAGCAGGAGCCAGTGATTGGATCACAGCTACCGTCGCTGTTATTGCAGACACACGTGTTTTCACAGCTCTGTCCCCAATGGCCACTATTGCAGGCTGCAATGTAAAATGGTATTTACATTGAGAATCAACTTGGAGCTCACCCGAAGGATTCTTTTACATCTAAATGAGAGAGCAGAAAAGATGCAAAATGGCCCCTTAAGATACAGGAGCGCTGGACGGGACTCTCAGCTGCAGCGTGGGGCACAAACCAATGGAAAGAAATACAATTTTTGCTGATTTATTTCAGCTGAAAGTAGGCAGATATTATGTCATCCACCTAAAACTAATCATTCATAGTGAATCCATATCAATCAATCCACAGTCACAAACAAGTAATTTCATGAAAATAAAATACCAGCTATTGACTCATTAGCAAAACTCTGCATAACCAGAATAGCTAATGGGTAAAACAAGACAGGTTTGTGAGCACCCTTCACATTTTCCTCAAAATACTGGGAAATGCAACATGGACACAGACAGAGAAACCTCACTACCTTTGTTAAAGCAACTTCCTGCTTTCATTCTAAATATCACGTAACACTGACGTGATTACAACAACGTACCACAACATCTCCTTCCTTTCTTGTTAGGATAAAGATGAAAGTGCCAATTAGGGCAACAGAAACCTGGTTCTGGAGCTGGGCATCTGTTTCATGCCTGGGCTGCAACAGTTGGAAGAGCTGCCTGCCTGAGACATCTCTACAGGACAACTTTTCCCATATCTTATCCTGAAGAGAAACAAAAGCTTTTTTGGCCATGGTCTCTTAATTCTTTAGACAGCTAAGAGAGTTGTGGAAAGCTATCTAAATTGCTCTATATGTTACCAACTGATTTGATTTTTAAAATACCCATATTGGTGGAAACTTCAGATTTTCCCAGAGTTTTCTTCAGTACCAAGCCTGAGAAGCCAGGTCCAAAACTCATTGCTGCCAACACTGGCAACTAATTTATATGATTTTATGTGTTTCAGACCAAGCTTAGAAACAGGTTTGTGTTCTGTTGGCTTTTTGCAAGAAGGATCATAATGAATCAAGCAGAAAACACACAAAACAGGAAAAAGACAGAATCAAGCAGGATGGCTTAACATTTATATGGTGCTATCCAAAAAGGGCAAATCTGCACTCTTACACTGCCATCAGTATGGAGAACAATGCTCAAGTCAACAGAAGGATGCTCTGCTATTCCAGAGAACAGAATTTCTCCTAACATTTATATTCACAAGTTAAGAAGTGACCTTAAGACACACAACTGTACATGCCACTCACTTGTTGAATAAATCTCCCCTAAACAAAATGAAAAATTGAGAATTAATCTTGAAACTAATCTGCGCTGAAAATGAAAAACAAAACTGTCAGTCAAAATGCTGACAGGACAGATGGTATTGGGCAAAGGGATCCATAGTGTTGAAATAAGAGCTTATATCAATACTTTGCGCTTCATCAGCCATCTATTTCAATACTTTGAACCTAGATAATTAAGGATTATAACCACCCAGGCTGTGCAAACCCGTAAACACACAATTTCAGAAGCAATAAGATTAGCAAAAGTATATTAAAAAAACTGTAATAGACTAAGAACAAACAGAGCTGGTTCTTACATTTGCAGAAGTCCCTGGGAGATACAGTGTGCCCTGTGGAGCAAATATGCATTTGACTTACGGTGTTTGCAGTCGTGGCCGGTCCAGCCGGGGGGACACGTACACTCTCCAGTGACATGGTGACACTGAGCACTGCTGCTACAGCTGCATAACAGCAGGCAATTTTGTCCATAGTAACCATCAGGGCAGGCTGGAAACAGATGAACAGACTGCAATTTCACCTAGGTAATAACTCAGGCATAGTCTGATCTTTTCAAACAAGACAGCAACAGCTTGCCCCCTAAAACATGCATTAGCGGAATCCAGAAATCAAAATTGCAAAATGAAAGAAACATCTGTAATTTGTATATGAGGTGTCTGGCGCTGAGTCCTGGAAAGCAGGAATAGCTCGAGTGACTTTTGGGTACTTCTGCACATCAGAATCAGTCAGAGAAGGAAAATGATGGCTGAGCAAACATTTGTCAAAACAAGGAGAAAAAATGTGCCACTGCTGAGGTCTTGCAGGAAGCAGCGCTCGGAGCCTCTCTATGCCAGCACGACAGCCCTACTCAAGCAGCTTTTAGCACACAGAGGCTGGATAACAAGCCGTGCCACAGTAGCGCAGAGCAGTTGCTTGAGCATATTCCCATGGTCTCAGGGGATCTGCAGAGATAGCACCGATACTACTCCTTCGTCCTCACTGTTATTTAATCTTAAATTATATACATCAAGGAGCGTTGCTGCAACCATAACCCGAGTGATGCCATATGGGCCAACGGGTCAGCACCTCTTTGCGGACCAGGATTATATTGCAACCAGGATTATAATGCAAGTATTGTGGCTATTAAACATTTTATTTCTAAGTACATATTGCCAGGAATCAGGTCTAATGATAACATTTGGGATGCAGTGTATTTCTAAGTACATATTGCCAGGAATTGGGTCTAATGATAACATTTGGGATGCACTTTAGCTGGTCATCTGCATTTATCTGTAATCTCCCTTTAGTAAGTAATATAAAATCCAACTTGGGGAATTTCTGAAGCTGAAGAGTGCTTTATCTTGGAGCAGTTTGTCTAATGTAACAAGCATCTCATGAAACAGCAAGAAGGCAGGAAACAAGCCATAACCTAAATTTTCAAACTGACTTTCTTTTCATGGGGAAAGCCGATGTGAGGACTTACGTGCAGAGCAGGATGGCCCCGTGTAGCCAGGGGGACAGTCGCAGGCTCCCGTTTCTCTGTTGCACTGTCCCCCGTTGGCACAGGGCTCACAGGAGGACTGGCAGTCTGGTCCCCACCGGCCAGCTGGGCAATCTAGGGAAAAAAGCACGTGAGATATCCCCAGTGCCATTTTCTGTTCCAAGGCAGTTACAGATTTCTACCGTTACCTTTGAGAATTTAAAACCAATGACAAATCTAAGCTGGATAAAGGATGGTTATATTATCCCCACAGATCTACAGCACTGTCACAGTAAACCTTCTGAAAGAGTCAACGCCTCTGTACTGCAGCATGCGAGAACACATCTACAGAGAGACCCAAAGGCTCTCTCCCAGCTTCCACCAATGGTACATCTGTAATGTCAGGACTTATCTGAAAAATTAATAATTGCACTCAGCAAAGGAAATCTCCAGAGGGCAGTAACCTGCAGATAGATGCAGGAGGAGAGGGCTGCTACTGTGTTTTTGCTGGGCTGAGTGGGGGTCAGGATGGTCATACAGTCCTGAGGGACTGGGTGCGAGCCCAGGTCTCCATACACCTCCATCTCTCTCATCAGGTTCCTGCTCTGTGGCGCAGTGAGCCACAACCTGGCTCCACACAGAGCAGATGCTCCTCAGCACACAATAGCCAGAGCTCTGCAAGTGGTAGAGGGGTGTCCCACGGCCCTTTGGTAGGGCAGTGTCCCCGAGACTTTTTTCATCCCTTTACTTAGTTACTCACAATAATGCTCTCCTTTTTAATTCCTTCCTCTCTTCCAGGTCCTTTGCTTGCTGGTTCCACCCCAGCTTCTTTGGCCAAGGCCCTTCAACAGCTCCTGGGGCACACTGTGTGCATATGGCAGCACAGTCCCAAGCTCTGCCCAACTAGCATAAACGCAGCCCATCATACAAATCACCATTAATTGGACCAGAGAGACAGGTCAGGGTGACTGAACCATGCTCTGTTTTTCACAAGCAATCCCACATGTGGATGTCATATGTTCTGTAGCAAGACTTATCCTTTACCCCTTCTGCAAGTGAAGCATATTGCATTGCAGCAGTTTTTTGGTGGCAAACGGAATAATTCCACTTCTTACCACGTCTTCCAGAGTAAGACACTCACTACCCTAGTCCCATGTCTTACACACCTTGCTCACACGTAGCACCAGTCTTCCCAGTAGGGCAAATACACTGCCCCGTCTTTGGGTTGCATGGTGCTTCTCCACAGCTGCACCTCTGCCTGCAGTTTGCCCCGAAGCTCCCAGGCTGACAAGCTGGTCAAAAGAAACCCAAAGACACGGTTAGCCTGAGGCAGCATGTTGAAGACATTAGGGAGGCACCACCACTGGTGATTTTAAACTGAGCTGTGCCGGTATGATGTGATCAATCTCAGCATCAGCATCTCAGCAACCGGTGTTTGTAATTATATTTCAGCGGAGCTCTAGAAAATCTGTCCCTGAAGCTCTAAAAAGAATTATAGTTACCTGAACAAATGCTAGTTTTAGTAACTGGTCTCAGCCTTGTGCCTTGACCTTTGCAAGCAGTGTGACACAGCAGTTCCTGGGCTCCAAATATCAGTTTGGTTTCAGTGGGGATCTGCCAACTCATATCAACAACTGTACGTTTCGATTTGCAACTTCTGTATCTGAACAGAAGTTTCCTGAGTAAGTTTTCCCATCCAAAGTGTACCTCCCAGCAAAACATGCAGTGAGTACCTACATAAACGGCATTTTTCTCCATGAAACCCAGGTGGACATGGATGTTTGCAGACTCCTGTCTCATGATCACACAAAACATCACTAGGACAGCTGCACCTCAGTTTGCAACCAGCCCCATAAAAGCCAGGCGTGCACTCTGGAAAATGCAAGTAGTTACAGAATACTTAGAAGAAAAAGGAAGAGTTAAGAAAACTGAACAAAAGTCAGAAAACAATTTGGCAGAAACTTGCAGAAAATGTATTATAATGTACGTATTAGCAGTGCCGATAATGAAGTGTAAATACTTACTAAACACTTGCATGGACATTTCAAAGAGGTTACTGCTTAAATACAACCCAGAAACAGAGTGGCAGAATACTTAAGGATATATACAATTACAGCCATTACAGAATTACTCTTCTTATCTGTCTGTACCTTCTGCTGCTCTCTGCCTTGGTGCAAAGCCAGTGCCAGGCGAGGGATGCTCTCCCTCAGAACTGAGCATGTCACGAATGCTAAAAATATTAAATATCTTCACTATTATTCTCCACCAAACCCCCTAGAACTAGTGTCATAAATCTGACACGTTTCTGCCTGCCCAGAGAGGAATCTGAAGGGAGAATCTTTATTGCATTACTCTATTACTGTCTGGAGAGGGCTACTGAGACATGCAAACATGAATGTGGAATACAATTCTCTTTGAACTACCCCCCAAAAACTACAAAGACTAAGTTGAATTCAAAGACCTGCAAATCTGAAGGAAAAGTCGCATTACTGAAACCGTTTACAAATAACCCCACAGCCATGAAACGGATGTTTTGCCACTTATTTACTGTCTGTGTGGAAAAAGGGAAGAACAAAAGCGAAAACTCCCACAACCATCATTATTTAGGGTTGTATTAGAATTCAGTTTCTAGATTTCTGTCGTCATTTGATCAGGCTAAAACTCCTGCAATCATAAAATGTATTCCCCTTAATGTCCCTGTAAGCCCTGTGATAGCAGGTACTCATGGCGTTTGCCAAATGAAAAATCAGACAAAATAATTAGTAGAATAACAATATATTAGCAGCAAGCAGCCACCAAACAAAGCAGATGGGAGGAAGAACGCAAAGTAATGCTAGGACAAAGGAATAAGCAAACATAGGGAATCTGGCTTTCTAGTGTACCTTTCTGACACTTCTTGCCGTGATAACCAGGCTTGCAGGTGCAAGTCCCGTTCCTCGCGTTGCATTCCAGCGTGTGCTCTTTCACGCACTGACACTCCTCCGAGCAGCCAGCTCCAAAGGCCCACCTGGGACAGGCTGCAGCCAGATGAAAAGGAATCATTAGCTCTGTAATTATGCATGAGTTATTTGAAATTGCACACTGCTGCAGAATGCAACTGCTGCAAAAAGCAAAACATTCATTTTACTTTCAGCAAATACATCCACATTCCTATGACAGTGCCTATTAATGTGTGGGTGTGTAAAATATAGTTTACATGATTCCATTATTAAGTAATTCATTTCATTTCAAGCAATACATGGTGAATGCAAGAATGAGAAATGTTTCAAAGAAAACTTAGTTTTAATGAAAAAATATTTGGATACAATCACAGACAAAAGCTTCCATACACACGAAAAAAAACAAACCCGAAACAATCACACAACTATTTTTTAATCTTGCATAGATGTAAGCGCAAAGAAACATGACCATCTATTTTTCAACATTTTTGTTTTGATTCTTTTTATTCCCATTTAACATTCCATCCTCATCCTGCACCAGCTAGCCTTGCTCCTCAGCTCCAGCTCCAACTGCATCAGCAGCCACTAATTCCAACTAGACTTTAACCTCACCAGCAACCCTAACATTAACCTGCGCATCCCAGCCTAACCCTACTATAGCCCCCGCCTTTGTGCACCAGGAAATCTCAGTCCTTATGGCAAAGATTAGTTGCAAAGGGAAAGATTAATGAAGTTTCTGGGGCTTCCCACCACACATCAAAAGTCACACCCTCCTGCTGCCCCCAGCTCCTCGCAGAGCCCACAGCCTTGCTTGTTTTATACGCTACGTCAAGTTTTTAAGACCGTTATGTCATGCATGTGTTAAAAGAGAGCCGAAAAATTATGGGGACTTACCAAGATGGCAGAAGCGCCCGTAGAGCCCAGGGTCACACAGGCAGGCGCCGTAGAGCCTGTGGCAATAGCCGTTGTTGGCGCAGTTGCAGGGCCTGTTACAGTTTTTCCCAAAGAGGCCTTTCGGGCAACCTTTGGAGTGCACAAACACAGCAAGGCGTTAGCTGGGAAGGGTTAAAACACGAACACCAAATCGGCTGTCTTTCAGTTGCTGCTGTAGAAAGCACCACCTGCCTCATTGCTGACCTGGGCACTGCGCAGCCCATCCTCACCAGGCACTTGCTTTTTCTCACCCTCCGTCTTGCTAATTATTTAACCCAGAGCCACTGCAAGGCACGCCGCAGGGTTACAGTACCACGCACAACTACACCTAGACAGGAACGGGGTGGGGGGGGAAGCGGTGAGGTGTCAGGCACACAGGACAGCTGGCAAGACAAGGGGAGCCGTACCATCTTCGCAGAGCTTGCCATGCACGCCGGGCGGGCAGCGGCACTGCCCCGTCACTGGGTCGCAGGAGCCTCCGTTCTGGCACTTGCAAACAGCGGCGCAGCTTCTGCCATACGTCCCGGGGGAGCAAGCTGCGGAGAAAGCAGGGAAGATGGATGGGTCAAGAAATCCTTTCTTTCTGCTAGAAATGAAGCAAAATAAGACTGCAGTCATCAAAACCAAGCAGGGAGAGTGTCTCTTTAGTCAGGCAGGCTCTAAACCAAGCCATATTCTTTCTATATGAGGTAATGCAAATCCATCTGATACTTACTAGATAATTTTAAAAGGACACCTGAATTAACCAAGCTTACTTATGTGAAGTACTGTGTTACTTAGCCAAATTCTCCCCTGTATAGGCTACCCTGCACACAGTGCACAGGACTCAAAAGAAATCGCCTCAAGTACAAAGCTTAAAAATCAGAGCACAGTTTTGAATATTTGGAGATAAGTATTTTAAATATTTGTTTTTCTCCCAAATACTATTATAAAAATAACATTGTGGTTTGTTACATAGTCTTTGAAATTCCCCCAGTGCTCGTGGCAGCAATGGATCCAGACCAGCATGGGATTCCTTCCTAAAGCCCTCATTGCTCCTGCACAAAACAGATCGTGAAATGAAGCCTTGCTCCTGTGTTTGCAGCCTGAGCTAGCCGAGTAAACACAGTTCTGGAGTCATCTGACTTAACTGACATTTTATCAATGTACATTAAGAAACTTGACATTTCACATCAATTTCCATTCAGCTTCTTTGTTACATTATTAGAGAAATTTAGTTCCAGTTTTCTCAACTGTTTAGTTTACCCTTAACCCATAAACTATACTGTATATTAAGAAAGCAAGAGAAACGAGTGAAAGCAATCACATATGACTAATTCACACACATTATAACTGCATTTATCATTGCCAATGCCTACTTCATCGGATGGCAGGTTTGGCTTAATAACACAGTCCCATTAAAGTTCTTTACATTCCAGAGGCAAACTCCACCAAATTACCGGCATTTATATCTACCATAAATAAAGAGCAATAATATTATTATTTATGAAGTGAACTAAAGAATTTGGAACCTCTCTTGAAATTTTTATAATCCATCCTGAACCACTAGAGCACCATGAATAGGAGTAAGAATATCCGAACTTGGTAGCTTGACCTGTCTTAGGCAGACTAGAAATTATCGTTTTAATCCTCTTCGTTCCTACTCTGTCAGCTGCCCCCCATGTTTACAAACCAAACTCATGATCAGCCCCTACCCTGGTTTCAGCAGGGATAGTTTTTTAGGTTTTTTTTAGTAGCTGGTACAATGCTGCGTTTTGGATTTAATATGAGAATAATGTTAATAACACACTGATGGGTTTAGTTGTTGCTAAGTAGTTTTATACTAAGTCAAAGACTTTGCAGTTCTTTAGGTCCTGCCATCAAGAAGGCTGGAGGGGCACAAGAAATCAGGAGGGGACACAGCCAGGACAGCTGACCCAAACTGGCCAAAGGGATATTCCACACCGTAGAACAAAATAACTACAGATGGAGAATTAGTTTCAATAATTTGCTGGTTTTTCTACATTTCTGTCCTTGTGCTGATGCCTCGTAAATAATCCTGATGGCAATTAACTGAAGAGTGCTGTCTACTGATGCTAAGCAACAATTCCTCATCAATTGTCTCATCAGTGACAGCAGAGACTTTCCGAGGATGACGGCCCATCAGGCCATACACCGGGAAATGGAGGCACCCTCTGCAAACATGCAGGGCACCGGCTGTGTAAGTTGCAGACAAGCAACAGTCAAGTTTTGCCAAACTGCAGATGAGGGACAGTGCATGGTACATCAAGAAATCACCGCTACTGTCTTTCCAGTTGGTTTTGACACATACTTCTGAAACACAAAGATCTTCTGCCAGGAAGCAGGAGAGTAAAAAGCTGTTACAAAGGGCACTGGCTGACTTGGGAAGAGATTTCTGAAAAATACAATTTCCAATATTAAAAATTAACCATCCCAAGAAAACGATGCTAGTAATAAAAAGAATGCTAAAGAAAAAGAACCAGGCACAAGTTTACCAACACAGAAAAACAAAAGAAGTTAATGTCTTGGGATGCTATAATGGAAAAAATGACGCTTGGTATACATGTCCACCCAGATTGTCACACCACCTGCTGGGACAGACTTCTGGACGTCAGCGAGGCAAGTTGTGGAACGAAGCATGGCAGGCAAACTTTGGCACTTTTTAGCAGCAGAGTGAATAGGAATGAACACCAACCAAATACTCAGGAGGGGTACTCTACCGTACTGCACTGGAGGGCAAAGACCTCGCTGTTTGAGGGTTCATATCATATCCAGTAGCATCCCTGACAATTTCTATTTAATGTGCCACATTACAATCAAATTTTGATCTACCTCTGAGACCTTAGAGAGCTTTACAGATTAAAAGTAAAACAGCTTATTTGTATTTTCTACCTACCTGCAGTGTCACAGCACTAGGACAAAGCCCCCACCTTTCAAGCACATCGTACTCACTTTCATTACAGATAATGCCGGTCCACCCAGGTGAGCAAACACAGCCACTGCGTTCACTGTTACATCTGCCTCCGTTCAGACAATCCTCACACCTCAAGCTACAGTCATTGCCAAAAGTGCTATCAAGGCAAACTGAAATGAAAAAAAATAAATACAGAAGGCTTTGTGAGCATCCAGACAGAACATTTCCACAAGCTCTTGCCTATCATTCCACATGCACAAGTGCAAAAGGAACCTACACAAAATTTACAGTCTGAAAAAAAAGTATTCACTTTGCTAACATTAATATTGTGCTGCTGCAAATACCACTGATTCATTGCAAAAGACAGTCCCAAATGCAGATTCCCAAACTTTCCTCTTCAAATTCTCAGTCTAAACAAAAGGAAAGCTGTGACTTTAGCTAGAATTTTCTCCTTTAAATACTGTAATTCCCCAAAGAGCACTTAAAATTACTTTTTAAAAACAAATATTTGGCCTTCAGAAAAACTGAATTTGCACATAATGCTTAATAATATTGTATATAACCAAAAGTATTTCTTGGGAGAGAATCTCCTTGTGTCCTTGCTAGGCTATCCTTTTTGTCCTTCTATTGCAGTAGGTGGATGCGGTGCTATTTCAGTGATATTTTTAACAGCATAGTTTCAGTGTTATTCTAGGAAAACAAAGCATAATACACATTTATCAGTTCCTTTTTCTCTTCATGGATATGAAAAAAAGGGTTGGTTTATATGGGAAACCTTATACGAAATTGCATTCCTCCCTCAGCCTCCCCACCCCCCTTTTCTCCCTTGCACCCGCAGGCACATGCACCTTCATGGTCTCCCTTTGTGGAGTCCACTGAGAAAGGCATTGAAAATAAATGTTACTCCCTGCTAAAATACCTCACTGACATTAAGATCCTATCGACACGGTCAGTTTATTGCCTGTGAGGCTTTATGGCTGTGGCTGGAGGCTTCTTGGAAAGGGATTTTGAACAACACCCGAAAGCGAGCTGGCAGATTATTTCAGCTAACAGTAAGTCAGCAGGCTGGTTGCTTTTCACCAGCAATTTTCTATGTGAGGCCAGATTTCCTCTAGGTCTCAGCACCCAACTGTTCCTTTTTTCTGTAGCTGAGCAAATGCCTAAGCTTTCAGAGACATTCAGGATCCCAGTGCTCCCACTTGGAACAAGTTACAAATTCATACTTTAGGAGAAGAATACAGATTACCATTAAAAATGTCATGCTTCTACATTAAAAGTCATACAAGCTATAGAAAATATTTAATTACTTGCATCAGCTTATTGCTAAAGCATGGGCATTTTTATAATATAGATGGCAGCACAAAAATATGTTTGAAAGCATAAGAAATAAATTAATAATTGGGAGGTAAAAGAAATTACTACACCATTAAAAGTTTCATTTCTCCATCACCTTTTCCTACAAATCATCACGTGCTGAAAAGCCTCAGCTTTAGAAAAAGTGCAGATGCTCAGCTATGACTGATTACAACCAAATTTATGTGGCTAAATATAAATAAAACATGCAAAAACTGGTCAATAAATATTTGATTGTGGTTTCTAGGCCTGATAATTTTGCCTGTGGTTATCTCATTTATCAGTTTCCCAATTGGTTATCGATGTCGTTGAGTCTGGCTGGATGCTATGTGATTTGGGAGGTCTTAACAGTTTTGTTCATAAAAATAAGTTAATCTTTTATTAAAGGCAAGACCAGTTCCTGGGTTTTGCTGTAAGGCACAGTTCTCAGATGAGTAATTAGAGCTCATATAAAAATCACAGGACATACATAACAAAAATAAGAAATCCCATTCCTGCCTGGTGACCCACCAGCACATGCTGCACTCATCAGAAAGCAAGCACAGTGTTTCAACTCATAGTACTCTTCAAGTGGGGAAGTTTCCAGCTTCAAGTGGAAAGACAGAAGTCATGCGAAGTCCGGGTGGGATGCAAAGCTGCTCTGCACCCAGTCCTGTGACTTGTGTGTTTGCCCCCAGCTGTGCTGAGCCCTTGGCCAGCCTGAGCTCTATGTGGATGGGTCCTTGCTTTTCCTGGAGAACACGCCCATAGCATTAAGAGACCTGAATCTCCAAAGGGCTGTGTGTTACCCCAAGCAAGAATACAAATAATTTGAGCAAAACCCCCTCCAAGTATTATAAAAGGGCTTGTAAACAGGCACACATGCCCCCATAGGAGTGTTTCCCAAGGGCTTGCTCTCAATAGAGCAACTTAGCAACTTTGGTGGTTTTTTGATTTTGTGCGTTGCAGAAACCCACGCAATCCTCTCGTCCCTGGGAGGAAGAGCATCTCTCTTCGGTCTGTTGCCTCCAGGGCTTTGTGCAGACACCCAATTTTTCCAAGAAGCCTCTCACCCCTTGCTTCCTGTGCTGCTCGCTTTTCCCCTGCCTCCCTCCACATCCCCCCCCACCACATCCAGGCAGCAGCAGCCGTGACTGGGGAGCCTCCACGTTCCTCAAACATACCCCATTTGGGATGGCGCATGTGATGCTTCCTCCCTGCTGGCACGGAGGACAGGCAGAAAGCAGGATTAATGCTCATCCCTCCTCTGCTCCTCCTGACAGCTTAAACTCAGCGAGCCCTGCATAAACTCTTGCCCCGGATCCTCGTTCCGAGCCCATTCCCCCAGTTTGCTGTGATGGCTAGAAATGATGCTGTTCACTCACCGACCCTTTGCACCAGGGTGAGCTCTCCTCGTGGGTCTTCATCCTCATAGAGGGCACCAAGTGCATAGCGAAGGAGCTGGGGGGAACCTCTGAACTGCAGCCCCGGAGCCCCAGCGAGCCCCACCGCCTCCTCGGCATCTGCCTCATCTCCACCTAGGGCTGACACACACATGCCAACAGGATCTGGCCCTGAGTCTTCCTCCATGACACTTGCCTTTCATTTTAATTTTTTTTTTTTTTTTTTTTAATGCTGGTAGGTTTCTAGCTACACCCCTGTGCAGTCTGCACAGCAGCTCCAGTCGATTCATTTTCTCATCTGTATTTATAAACAGGGTTTCTGCTATCCAAATAAGAGAAAAGGGGCAGAAAAAAAATATATTTCCCTTTCCTTTCTTCTGGAAATTAAAGTCTGGTCCTGCAGAGTCCAAGAAAAATTAAACAAGGAGTTTAATTTTCCTCACTTGAAGTTTGAGATTATTTTAGTTAATTAAGGTCATTAATTTAGCTCATTTTGGAGATGACAAATATAGAGTGAGGCTGATGTCCAATTTATTTTCAGAAAAACTAGAATTTGAGTCTCAAAATGATGGGAAATCAGTTGGCTTTCTTTTTGGTGTTGGTTAAAATATTAAACTCTGCCCAAGGTTTAGCAGGTGCTAAACTGTTATAGAAGTAAGCTGCTAGGCTAAACTCTGTGCTGGTTACACTGGCAGAAGTCCAGAATCACACCATCGCTTTAGTGGAAAACTTGCCGTGGTTCATCGAAGCAGAATCTGGCTACCTTTTTTTTCCACAGCATGTTAAACTTCATGAAATAGTGCAAGAAAACTGTCAGAGTAATATTTATTTCTAAAGCACAAGGTTTAGGTTTTCAAACATTTCCAGTGGGTTTAAGCGTTCATCTCCCATTAATCTCTGGCAAAACCCACTACTCGAGGATGAACGTGGGATCCCCTTGTCACACGTAGCCCTCCCCTGGCCCCATTCAGAGGCGGCTCAAATTTGGCTCCTAAAATCCCAGGATTTGTGAAAATCCCAGTTCCAAATTCACACTTTAAATCAGTGGGAAATACATAATGGCCTTCAAGACATAAAAACAACTTACCGATGCAGGACCACCTGTTAAGACCAAGCCTGTAACCTTCCTTACATGCACATTCGTATGACCCCAGAGAATTAACACAGAAATGGTCGCAGTTGCCATTATCTAGCTGACATTCATCCACATCTAGAAAAAACAGATGTAAATGCTGATTAGGCACAAGTACCTCTGCTTGAAGAGTGCACTCCATGCCTGGCTGCATCTGAAAAATTATTCTGCATGTAAGAAAACCCGATTTTCTTAGTACTTTGGGACTCTCAGTTTCTCACTACTATTGGAGATATTAAAACATTTCAGGGCAACATGGAACGGATTATTTCACCTATGTTTTTGTCTCAAGTGAAAACAGCTGCTTTAAGCTGTTAAGCTCAGTTGATCCTTCAGTTATTTTGAGGGCTCTCCTTTCGTAGAAGTAGTCTTTAACACACATCAATATACAGTGTCCATGGAGAGAGAAGGAGAAGTTCCTCTCTGCTGGCTTGTCTCCCACAGCCCTGCTTCTCCATGCTGGATGCTGGGTTATTACTGTATTCCAGCCTCACGAAGTGGAAATCACACGTTTGTAAAACCTTATTGGCAAAGCTGGTGTATGGTCACTGATTCTATTATTAGGGAAATGCCCACAAAGCCCTGTGACAAGCTTTATCAGCATTTCTTCTACCTGCTGTTGTGCTCAGAGCGAGCCACTGATATCAAAGGACTCACCGTCGCAGGCGCAGCCGTCGGCGTTGGGCTGGAACCCCGCTTTGCAGGCACACTCATAGCCACCCGCGTAGTTGATGCAGAACTGGGAGCAGCAGGACTCCCCGGTCTCACACTCGTCCAGCTCTGCGAGGAAGGGGCAGCTCGTTCAGCCTCAGACACCGTCCGAGCTGCTGCCGCAGTTTTGCTCAGTAGCTACCGTGCTTTTCAGAACATGCCTTTACGTCTTCCTCTCCCTTCACCCACAGAAAACACTGTCCGAATCCTGACAGCGGCTGCCTTCTACCTTCTCTCCCAGCAGCCAGTACCCTCCATGCCCAGGGAGAGCCATCTTGGCTGCAAACCTTAGCTGCCACGAGGCAATTTACAAAACAGACAATAACTATGTCTCATCGGCCCACAAATACCATCTATTCAACAGTAATTTAGGTTTAACCATTTGGACTTTTTTACGTTCTACCTTTTTCAATGCAAACTATCAGTGAAACAGCGCTCCGATCCATCAGTGCCCTTGCTGGACATCAGCAGCCTGCTAGGTGCAACTGTAGTTTTTGATAACTAATTGCCCATTGCCTTATCCTGCCCTGTGTCCATCTGGAAATTGGTATCGTCGACGCTGCTGTTCCAGTGATTAGATAGGAGAATCGAGCTGTTATCTTTTCACTGCAGGCTCTCAGCTGGTGTCAACCCTTGCAGCCTGCTGAGCGGGTCGGCGGCCATTCAAGGACCACCTTGTCAATGCTGAGTCTGCAAAACACTTTTGAACGTTACCCACACGAGCAGCCGCAGATGGGAAAGGTCAGTGTCTCAATTAACCTTGGAAGGAGTACCAACATTATTAGAAAACACCGACAGGAGGAAAAGGAGAAAGAAAATGTAATTAATCAATTGAGGTGAGGAGGTCAGCACGAAAATGATTAATGCAGGTTAGTTGAACATGGAGTGTTTTCCAGAAATGTCACAAGCCCAGCTCCTCTGCAGTGTGTCAGTTGATGCCTTGCTCTGGGGTCTAGCAACAGCCCCTTGTCTGTGTAGGAATGCGAAACCTGCATCCAACAAAAAGATTTTTGCTGTTAAGAGCAGCTTTTCATGTCCTCAGCCTTGCCGAACCCTTCCCCTGTGCTCTCACTTCCCTCGCTGTGTCCAGAGGAACTGCTTCCCTCTGAAATCTCCATCAGCAGGTCAGTGAGCTGGGGCACGGGCAGGAGGCTGCTCTGCCTGCTCTCATCCATACACAAACAGGAGTGCGTAACCCAGCCCACCCCCGCAAGGCTCTGAGTCCAGATCTGCCTCCCTGACCTTCTTTGCTTTTGCTTTTTTAGCTCCAGCATCAACCGCCCGTGCAAACCTCCATGCTCCCCTCCTCCCCTGCTCCTTCCTCTCTCCAGCACTTGGCTTTTTTAGTTGCAAGACTCCCACGGGTAATGCTTCTCCCATTCACCAGTGCTCCTGCTCTCTGCCTCTCCTCATGTCTCACTATACTGCTCTGTGATGCCTGCTCTTCCTTTCCTTCCCCCCAACACCCTGCTTCTTCTTTGCTATTCCTTAAAATTTTAATGACATAGTGACAGCAAGCCTAAACCAGAATGAGATACAGTTTGCATAGCAAAAGCCATGAACAACAACAAAAGATAAAAGAAAAAAAATCACATAGTAAAATCATTTAAAATGTGAACGACTTTTTAAGCTCTTCTCTCAAAACAAAAACAAATCTAACTCTATTGCTTTCACTTCCTGAGTGAGACTTCTCACAGCCAGAAGTGCAATCTCATCACTGAGCAAATCTGATGGAAATACAGCAACTTCCATAACACAAAGCGGAGTTTGCGCACAAAGCACTTCAGAACCGCAGTGCCAGAGCTCCCAGCCAGAGCCGACCTTCCTCCCAGTCACTGGCTGAGGAAGGGGAGGGAAAAAAAGTCAGGCAAGCAATACTTGGGCTGGACACAATGAGATACGGCCATAACAGCTGGTGATGCACCAAAGTGTCATCTTCCATTTAGGAGGCAGAACTCCTTCCCCTTGTTAATTAATAATCCCAGCAAACATGCAGAGCAAGGCAGGCTGGAGCAGCAGTGGAGGAAGCATCAGAGGACAGTATTAATTAAAATGTAGAAGAAGGGAAGGGGATGGGAAGTTATTTCCTTGAGCGACAGCTCTCCTGCAGGGTCCCCTTGCAGAGAGACCTGCCACATCACCTCCCTACTCCCGCAGAGATGCAGCATTTGCCATGAATTACCTGCGCACGTTTTGCCATCAAACTCGAGGCGATAGCCGTCATCGCAGGAGCAGCGCGGCCCCGCAGTCGTGTGCTCGCAGCGGTGAGAGCAGCCACCGTTGTTCTCCTGGCAGCTATCGACAATTTCCATTTCGATGCCTTGCAGAGAAATAAATCAAAAGGATGTTAAAAAGCAAGCACAGGGGGAGAGTCACTGGAGAATAAGCCTTCTGTAAAAAAGCATCCATAAGCCGACCGCTGTAGCAGGAAATATAAACTCAGCTCCCACACACACCCG
The DNA here is from genome assembly GCF_023638135.1 of Falco biarmicus. Classification (NCBI taxonomy): domain Eukaryota; kingdom Metazoa; phylum Chordata; class Aves; order Falconiformes; family Falconidae; genus Falco; species Falco biarmicus. The sequence goes on along the minus strand of NC_079300.1, from coordinate 5,339,918 downwards.
AGCAGAGCACATTTTGGAGTCACCGAACTCCGGTTATGTCTCCTTGTGTCATAACAGAGGATGCTCTCAACTTTGGTAACATGAAGCCGGCTCACCACTTCAGCAGCCTGCCTGCTACGGGAGCGTTCACAGGTTTCCTGAGATTTATGTTTTGTTTGAACGCAACAGCAAGTTCTGCCCTTGCCTCAAAGGAGGAAAGGAACCATCTGAGGAGCCCAGGTGGCCCATCTCAACCCAGACTGCTTATGCTTTCCAAAACGCAGCTTTTGGTTTTGTATGCGAATGGGAGAGAGTCAGATTCTGAAACGTCCACCAAACACAAACATCTTAAACTTCCACGGCAGGGTCCTGTGGGCGAGCCTGACACCGAATCGCAGAGCAAACCAATTCGCAGTGTTTGACCCTCGGATGTCCCTTCAAGGGGGCACACGGCAGCTCCTCTGCTAAGACTTTGTCCCCCCTGCAATTAAGACAGGGTGGTGGTACGATGCTGTCGCCAGTCCCCTTCGCCCTGACAGACCCCCCCCCCCCTCCTGCGCTCGGTTGTGCTGGGCACTCCTCACAGCACCATGGCCAGGTCCAGCAGAAACCCTCCTACAGGAAAGGGAGCATCTGGCCACCTCACCCCCACCCAGGTACTTCCTTAGATGATTTCTTTGGGATGAAAAGAAACAATAAGGTCAGTTATAAAGTTTCTCTTGAAGAATTTGATGGATTATCTTGTTACAGAGCGATTTAGAGAGGAATTAATTTCCCATAATATGTAGGGGAACTGAGAAACACTCTCCCTAAAGGAGCCACCGTCCTTCCAGAAACAGCCCAGCTCAGAGCGGGGGCCCTCAGACCTGGTACAGAAGGATGGCGTTGCCCCACGGCCCAGGCACACACCTGTGCCAGTGGCTCCCATCCTACCTCTTTTTGTGTCCCCAGGGAGCAACCTGCCTGCCAACAAGAAATGCAAGTCTAGCTGGGACAGGGTATGAATTAAGAGAACATATACCGAGGGATACATTTCATGCATAGTAAGATTTTTTGCACCACGGAGATGAAATCTAGTCTCCTGTCCAGTGTGTTAAGCTGGGATTTAGGAAACTTGCCAATCAAATGCAGAATCTGACTTTATACGCCATCTCCATCATTTACTTTGTCTCAGCTCTTCATCAGTAAAAATGGAATAACAGCTCTTCCCCATGCCACTGGGGAAACGAAAGAATAAACAAAGATTGTAAATTGCTCAAACACTGGGATAATCCTGATCATAAATATATGCAGAATGTTTTTATTTTTATTGTTTGCTCTGTAATATTGTACATAAGGCACAGAGAACCACCGTCCCCTGAGATTTGGTGAAAAATATTATCAGAAAATCACAATGAAATCTAAGTGGTCTAAGCCAATTTTTTATCCCTGTAAGAGATGATTTCGTATCTATATATTAATTGCATTTCCTCCACCATTGTACTACTCACAGTTCCCCATCACCTATGAAATAATTCTCCAGGATGTCTCTCGTGTAATTGGTTTTTGTTTTTAATGTATGTTAATGCTTTGAAACTGAATTTTATCCTTAAGTATTTCTTATATGCACATTCTTAAAGAAAGCAATAATTCCCTGGCATGCAGCATATTTTCCTAAGGAAACTGTGCTGAAAGTTCTTGCACAGTATTATTAAGATTGAACAATCTTTGCCCACCTCTTTGCTAAAACAGGTCATGCTTTTGTCTGCATTCCAATGAGCTTATGTTAGGTCCATAATAACACCAACTCTTCCACATCACCTCCTTTATTAATCTAAATTTGCCCTCAAGGACAGCCCAGGGATTACCTGTCAACTAACAGCGCTGGGAGTCAGTCCCCTTCTCATGAAAAGCAGTGTTGGTTAAGAAACCCCGCTGGCATGAGTTAAGTTATGGGAAGGAAGACAACAGGGCTCAGTATCACTTCAGTTTAGGACATTTTAGTTGTTCAAATATTTTTGTCATCCCCAGTCTTGCTTTTTTCCCTTTGTTTTAAAAGCATCTACTAAAAAGCCTCAATAATCTCAGGAGGAACACAAGTAAACTGAGACAAATAAAGACAAGAGTGGAACATCATGATGGTTTTCTTTTGCATCAGATCCAGCATATAAGAAATATAAAAAAATATGGAAACATGAAGAATAAGAGGGCAGGAATTAATATATTTTATAGAATAGCAATATTTTAGTAGCTTTGCAGCAGAATTCACCAGACTCTGAAGATAAACCAACCGGGCTGTTTACTCTTTGAGATGCAGTAATTAAGGTCTGTGAACACTTAGGAATGTACCAACCTGCACAACCAGCAGTAGCAGAAGGTGAAGAACACCGTATTAAGCTTGAGCTTTTGCATACTTTTTAGCATTTTGCTGGGAGTGCTAATCTGACTGAATTAAAACTGAAGCCTAGCAGTTTGCAGGTAAGATAACCTGAAATGCATAGCTGTAAAAGTGTCACTTACGGTAGCACTGCTTTCCATCAGCCCCCAGCTCAAAGCCGGGATTACAGACACAGGTGAAGGATCCCAGAGTGTTCACACAACGATGAGCACACCTGGCTCTCCCTTCTGCACACTCGTCAACATCTACGAAACAGAGAGAAAGGCAAAAATATTCATTTGCATATTAAAATAAAAAATAATACTGCTCTACACATACACAGCTGTATTTCCAAACATCCACTGAAAAGAGCATCCTGATTTTAGCCTACAGCTGACACCACCTGATGAATCCAGGAACAGTGAACTCACAGCAACATTCTCCAAAATAATCTTCTTTTCTAAACACTGTTGACTTTGAACCTCTCCATGTGAACGTTTACAATACCAAATGTTATGTTTACAGTATCAGCCAAAGCAACTTTATTAGTCTTGTAAAAAAAGCAATGACAAAAGAAGTCACATGAAGAACTCAGAAGGAAGTCCTATCTCCCAGTACCCTAAAATCATCACTAGGTCCTCAATGCCATTATAGTTAAATGAATGAGCAGGAAAAAGCTGACTATTTTCTGAGTGTAAAATTATTTGGATTAAGTGGTGGCTGGGTTTCAGAAGGTACAATGGAGACAGATCTCTGTCACATCCCTGAATCACGCAGCTGCTTCTACAGAGGTGCAGCAGGAAGGCACCTACTCTACCAGGGGAGTTTTGCCCCACCTGTAAGAAAAGGAAAAAGGTGAAGGGCTGTAGGTGGGGAGAACATTCTTTGCCCAGTCCTATGTCAAGCAGTCTCTTCCTCAGCTTTACACCCACTAGTCTGCGTTGTGGAGTTAAATGCCAAAGGCATCCATCTTCTTAAAATCTCAGTGGAACGCAAAAATACTTTTAAGGAATAATTATTGAATAAAAGCAAAGCAAAACCTTATGCTAAATACTGCTGCTGTGGAACACAGCTGCAGAAAACGCCAGCCCCTGTGCAAAGACTGGAATTATCTTGCACATGGCAAACCCCTAACCTACCTCCTTCTTCTCCTCTTGTTCTGATATTTCACTCGCAAAATACAGATTATTTATTGCAGCAGTCCTGGGTCAGTGTCTCGCACACGGGAGAGAACAATCCAGTGTGCAGCTCCTCACCTTTTACCACGGCAAACCACTAACAGATTTTTTCCTCCGTCTGTGCTGTAACCAGCACCGTATTCATGGCCCCTTGTACTTGAACACAAGGAGCTTTACGAATGCAATCAGCCTACTTGCAAAAAGAGGCCCCAGGCAGTGCAAACACCACACACCAACTCATGAAAATTTCAGGATAAATGACAGCTTCTCTGAAGCAGCAATGTGAGGAGCTGCTGTTTAGAATAAAATGGGTTATTTCTCCTTTTTCTGTAATTGCCATTTTGCAAGTAGAGTATGTTGGCAAATGCTGTAAATGTTCTTTTCTCTTTTTCTGCTTTTTCAAACAGAAAAATAAAAAGTTGGAAAACTGAACCACAGTCACCATCCTGCACATGTTTCTTCCTATCTTGCACATACAGCTAATAGCTGAAGTATGACACATTAGTTGCCCTCTGTCTCCTAGCTCGGTTTCCAGAGTCAAATAGCAGCTTGAATTTTGCAAAAGACGTTGAATAATTTCTAGGAGAAAAAACAATAATTGTATATCCATGGTAAGACACGATACTTAATGATTCAAAAGACTGTTGCCATGAGGCTGGGAAGATAATTTGTTCCCATATATAACGCTGCAAGCTACCTAGTGCTTTAGCTTATAGATAAATTAACAGAATTGTCAACATGCATTCAAGATAAAACGAGTAACATATTGACCCTAGTATTAAACCCACTGCTGTTTCCATCTATTAATCATCACTGAAGTGTCTATGCTACTTGAAAATACTTTGCTTTTTCAGTAACCTTACTCATGAGTAACGCCAGTAAGAGAGGGGAATCGCTGAGCTGTGCAGTGCTACTCAAAGGAGGGTTTACAGACAACTGGACTATAATACTCCGGGTAGGAAGTAAATATTTTGCAAAGAACCCAGCACCCTCTATACATAAAACAACAGTTTAAATATTGGCAAAATTGTGGCCATGTCTTCAAAAGGAGGAGTTTAAAATTCGTGTCTGAATACATACCCTGATCCTGACAAGGCTGTTAAAAATCTGTGCACTATGAGGTCCACAAGTGCCTTTTACTTCCTGAAACTGATAAACTATCTAGCTTCCAAGCTTCATATTGCAAAAGAAAAGCAGGTATTTTGATCTTTAATTCCCCCACATTTCAGGTCAGAAATGCTTTAGATCCTTTTGAAAATCCCAGACTAAATACAGGACTTTGGAATTCAACTTTTTAAGCTCCTCTCTTTGGAAATCTCACACTTCACAATTTCTTCCTTCACAGTAGTTTCTCTATTAATATGGAAACAGTTCTCCAGCTAAAAAGCCCTTTGAATTCTAAATAGGTTTTCAGTGACCTGGTTCAGAGTGTTACTTGAACCAACTTTCCAGGAGCTGTATCTGGGGCATTATTTTAAAGGGACCCTACAGGAATAACAGTACAGCATCTACAAATCCAGTCTCTAGAAAGCATGATTTAAGAGATCACAGAGTAATTTTCATTACTAAAATGGTCCTTCAAGACTACTGGCTGACATAAATACCACAGAAATGCTGTTTCAAAATGCATACATATATTTGAATAACATATAGCTTTCCATTCCAAGCTCAGTAAGCCAGAGCACTGATTAATACCTTCCTTTCCAATAAACAGTCCATAGTTTCTTACCCAAACAGGACTTTTTGTCTGCAGAAAGATAATGCCCTGGGTGACACTCACATTTTGCAATTCCTTTCTCATTTTGACAGATTTGTGAGCATCTTCCATTCCCACTTGTGCAGGGGTCTATCACTGAAACCAATTACAGCACACTGTCAACTTAAAGGTCACATTTTTGTCTGAAAATGGTCTTACCTGCCATCGTTACAACTAACAGCAAAGATTACTGTAGCTGTAAGAGCTTAGATTAGGAAAAAAATACTTGACAGAATTTTGTGTATAGTAAAGCCGTTGTTTTTCTGTGCACTATTTTCTTTGTTGCTGGACGGCATTTTTCATAGAGCAGGAACAATGCCTTAAACAGCAGGAAACTGGGCTCGTATTACACCTTGGAAGTAGGACAAGAAAAGTACATTTTATTCTTATTTTGCTGTAACTGAGCAGATTTCAAGAGTTGCTCTAAACAAGAGCAATTAGCACTCCAATGTGTGAACCCATAAACACATACAAGGGTGGAGTTCGCCATGGAACAATGTGTATTTAAAAGTCTCTCCAGGAAATAAATGCTGAAGGGCCCTAAAAAAACTCCCTCAATCTAAACCCATATGCCATTCATGTTGCACATCAGGATTTTTTTCTTTTCTCAGACAATAATATACTATTTCAAGGATAAGTTGCTCTAAGTGGCAAGTACTTAGAAACACATTTATAAAGTCTGTACAGAAGCCTCCACTTCAAAGATTTCACTGTGGTTCATGAGTTTATTTCTGGAACATGTACCTGCTGGAAGCATACAGATGTATTTACCCAAATAAAGACTTTGCATGGACCTAACGGGACTGTTTGGACAGGTCTGACTTGGGTTAAAAGCCAGAGTTTTCATATCAAAATCTGATATATTAAAAAAACCAAGCCAACCAACCAAACAACAAAACATTGTTAAGGATGTAGAACTGAAATTTTGTGTTGGACTTTCAACAGGATAGGTGGCAAATAGGTTTCCAAGGGACAGCAGCACTTCATTCTACATGACGCTTTCAAGGCTGACAACTTGGCTCTGCAGTTCAACAATTTGCAGTCTACAAAGGATTTGGCTTCAAGCAAGAACTTGTTCCTTGCCGATATAAAATAACGAGTTATTTGCCGATTCTTTTTCTATTTGGTTAAACTAAATGAAATCACTATCAAACAGCATCTGTTAAACCTGCATATTATAAAGGTTTTCAGAGCAGCTAAAGCTTTAATTTGAGAATGATTACAGCATAGAGTAAAACTTGTAATACTCTGTGACATGACAACAAGCAAATAATAAATTATAGGGTAGATGTTACTAAAACATAGTAATCTGAATAAAGAAAGCAGTCTTAAAAGTCCTTAGACAAGACAAATGTTCATAAAGGAAAGATCTTCAGGACATAAGGCAACCTCCGATTGACTTGTTTTCCACTGACACGTCTGTTCCTTCCTGTTATAGACAGGTTTCAGGAAAAGCTAAAAATAGCTCACTAGTGTTCTTTTTCCAACATATTTGTCTCTTACTGTTTAACTTAACTTTAGTAGATAACAGACTCCATCCTACAAAGCTCTATTCCAAGCTGTGAACACTATGGCAAAAAAATGTACTGGAATGGTTTTGTTTCCTAGAAGTCCCAGAACATCCAGGAACCTCATCTGAAAAAGCCGTGGCGATGCACTGATCTGGGATGGCAGCAATGCTCTTGGTGAAGCATGAGTATTGGCTCTGTGTGTGCTGTGGGCCTTCCAGACCTTCACTGCAAGGTTGTAAAGAACAGTCTCCAGTCCTATCTGCCATGACCTCTAAAGCACCTAAAGAAAGAGAACTGGGCCTTATCAAGTTAATTTTCTTGCTCACAGCAAGACTTTACGTGGAGAAAATATGAAGTGGTGAGGAGTAAAATTTCCTTCTCATGGCAGGAAAAGTTAGGGGTGGAAAGAGCATTGACTTACAGAAAGAAAACTCAAAGTGGCTTGAGAAAGATATTTGTTCTTGCCACCCATGGATAACCCAATGGGGAATTCACTCTAACACACATCCTGTATAGCCCACCCTCTTACACAGCTAGCACAGCCGCTGCTGACTGCATCCATACATGTCTCACCCCTGGCGCTATCTTACAATTTTGCCTGATGCCACACCACTCCATCCCGTCGGTTTTCCTCCATGCTGAATGCTGCACCACCCTGCTGGGCTTGTGTGGTTCTGTACAGGCTTTCAGGGCCATGGGGTGCAGTACTAGCTCCCAAGAGTCAGCAGGGATGACTCCACACTGGCAGCACAGCTAGCCCGCTGTAGTTTCTCTATCCGTGGAAATTAAAAGCAGCCAGGCTCACCTCCTCCCACCTTTTCTACTTAAAACATCTCTAATTGCCAACCCAAATGCACTCATTGCCACTTTACGATCATTTGTTCCTGTAAAAATCTTGTCCATTGCCTTACCTAGCACTTTTCTCTCCCAGGCATTTATTTGCTAAGGTATTTATGGGAGAAAAGCATCCTACTTGGTCTTCATTTTGGCAGCTGAGCTCTCCTTGTGAGAGAGATTCTCCTTCCTCTGAGCACAGCTGTCCTGGGGCGGGGGTGCACTATTCTATTTTGATTTACACCACTCTGAACGTAGGTAACCAGGCATACACATGAACTCCAGATAAGGTCTTACTCGCAGACAAATCTGACCTTGGCCCCTCTCCACTGTTCAGTAATTACCACCTGGTGACAAACTGCTGCCTTCGGTGGGTGGCTGACCTTCATCAGCCCCACGACACAAGGGAGCGAACGGCCACAGCTGTCTGTGTGGTGGCAAAACCTCACTAATTAGGGGACTGAGCCTGCTCGTTTTGCTGCTGAGCTGAACCAGTTGCTGGCGGCTGAGATAGGTAGAGCGTGAAGTGGCTCTAAACCTCCAAACAACAGAGGTCTGAACTGCTCCATGACCACCCAAAAGGGACAACTCCCACCTGACCAGGCAGTGCCATACTTACACCCTGCCAATCCAACCTCTGTCCCACCACACCACCACAAAAAAAAGCCAAAGAGTTTTTTTGCAGGGCTCTGTATACCCAGCTGCCTTGGCCAAGGATGCCTTGAGTGGGAGAGGCAGTGGAGGAGCTGTGAGAGGTTTGGAAATGCACTGGAGAACAGTGGGGGAAGGTCTGTGATGCCCTCTTCCCACTAAAGCTCCTATTTTCCAACTCCTTCCGACAGTCTCGGGAACAAAAAGTGGCCACCCGGTGAGAGATGGTGAGGCGAGCTGGCTGTGGGCACTTGCTGCAGCGCGGTGTGCGCAGGCTCTGCGGAGGGCAGGGCCTGGGGAGGCCAGAACCGAAGGCCAAGTGCTCGTTGCACACAGCGTGAATTGGAAGCAAGCTGAACAGCAGGATTTACTTACACTTTACACACAGCATATAAAATCTCTGAGCAGAAGAGAAGCCATATGGAAACGGTTTTGTGACAGGAATTTTAGCGCAGTAAATCCATAAATTTGGCCCTATCTTTCTCTGGCATATGCAAGGGTACCGTGTGCGCGTTTGTGTTGGGGAAGGGGGGGTTGCCTTAAAAACTGATGAATATGCTAAGATATGTGAGAAAAAAAACCCTAACCAACAATCAAACCCAAAGGTAGCATTTCTGTTCTGCTTGTGAAAGTGTTTGCTTAGAAACCTGAAGGGGAGGATGAATGAATGGGACTGCGATTAGGAGCAACACAAGCCAAAAGCAGATAAAGAAGTCTTTATGTAGAATAAAACATGTTATACAGGCCAACTCTATATACAACTTGATGAGTAATGAAATGTTAGAATTAGAACACGTTTACGTTCCTAACCTATGTCATCATCATCAGCGTGCAACGAACAGCCAGGGGTCTATGAGGCCAAAATCTCATTTGAAGTTGTGACTCAATGTGAACTTCACACCTCAAACACGTGTCATTTTAAAATCCTGTTAATAAGCGATTCCTAAAACTGCTTTTGGCAAGCAGGGTGAAATATGAACGAATCCAACAACCCAAAGCACTATCCTGGGGTCTTTTAAATTGCCTTTAATGTCTGTCTCCAGACAGGTAACGCAGGACCTACCTTCACAGGATCTGGCATCCCTCTTCAGCTGGTAGCCCGGCTGGCACTGGCACTTGTAGCGGTCTTCACCAAGCTGAATGCACTCCTGCTCACAGCCCCCCTTGTTAACACTGCAGGAACTGACAGCTGGAACCAAGGAAGCATTGAAGGAACACATATCAACAACCCAAGAAACTTATTTCCTATTTTAAATACATGAATGACAGCAAAAATGTGCAAATCTCACCAAACAGCTTTCATAAATGCACCTGTCCTCATCCCCTGTGTGATTGCTCTCCCTTGCATTCACAGCGCTTGTTTGACACAGCATCCCACGTCGGCGACAGTCGTGATTCCAGCGAGAGGCAGGTGAGATCTAAGAGCTGTAACGCTGACTGAAGTACAGCCACTCTTTGATCTGACAGCAGCAAAGCACTCAAGAATCCACTGAGGTAAGGGGCCGGGGGAGGGGAAAAAAGAGCGGCCCTACTGGCACTTGCCCATTAGCTGTTTGTTTATTTTTGTCCCTGCTGTCATTGATTAAAATAAAAAAAAATTGTCTTTCAGGGTGATCTCCTCAGTCTCATGCACTGGAAGCTGCAAATGACAGCAGTCACAAGCTGCACAGGACAGACTTACAAAATAAACCACAAGGAACAAGAGGGTCTTTAGTACGTCTCTAAAGATGCTGCTTCTTTTACCCGAGCAAATTAATACTCTGTTTTTTGTTCAACATGTATCCCCAGCCTCTGGAGAAACATTTCTCCTTCTGCCAAAACACATTAACACACACCCACACCTATTCGCACACTGCATATAAAAATAAGATGGATCGTCTGAACCTGTTATTGTGCTGTACATACGTAAGTGTGAGTATGTGCACGACTGCATCTATATATATTTTAACAGCGGGGATGTATTATGTTCTCCATGAGTAGCTAGAAAGACTATTTGGTCCTTCATGGAAAGCACCAAACTCCAGACCCAATGAAGTCAGCAAAAAGCTTTGATAGTTATTTTAAGAATATTCATATTAATTCATTTATCTATAATAGACATTAAGAAAACATTAGCCACAAAAGCTGCTGTAGAATACATTTCACCCTATGCTATCAATTAGCAAATACTTAGTTTGTGCAGCCAAGTATGTGTTAAAAAGACAAAAAGAGAAGCTAATTTTTACATTATCATTGGTGCATATGCAGAAGTAGCCAGAGGACACCTCGTTGCACGCTGACCCTGGCTTCTGAGCTCCACCTCTGCTTGCAAACCTCCCACCCGGTTAGCAATGTAACTTGAAAGCACTTCAATCGCTACACGGGAGACAGCAGACCCGATACATTCAAAGCTTCCTGCTTGCTGCACGTTTGTATCCAAAGACCTGTTTTTCCGCAAGAATATTCAAATAAGATGAAAATATTTCAGAAGATAAAAAATGCCTTCAATCGGCTCCAAGTGACAGAATATACATCCCGATTTTTAAAAGTGCCATTTTCTAGGCAAAAGCCAATTTGGATGTAAGGCGAGATAAGCAGCAACCTGCCATAAAAAAAAATTTGGAGGCTTCAAAGCCAGAAGGCACAAGCGTGAACTTGTGTGCGGAGAGCTGGGGCGGTGCGGGTCTCTGCCTGCGGCTGGGGAGCGCGGAGTTTCCCGAGTGGCCGTGGCCGGGTTTATCACGCCTTTTTATCGAGGTATCGAGCAGGCTGCGTGAGAGGAGGTGCCAGACTGGATGGGAAGAGCCACCAGGGAAGCAATGGGCTGAAATGTGCTTCTGCTGCCAGGTACCGGCCATGCATCTTTGATCAGAAAAAGGGAGAGGCTCGGCATGTCGTGAGTCTAATCCCACCTCTTGTAAAAGGGCTTGTGGCTGGAGGTCTGAGCACGTGCATGGGGTTGAGGCAGAAATATGGCAAGTTATTGTAATATGGCCCATTTGTACAAAAAACCTGAGTATGATATATATGCATATAACAAGTATTATACACACACACACACTTAGACGTACACATAGCAACCATGGGGTCAGAACACAGCAGCCTCTTAAAACCTATGAGTTTTCCATCATCTTAAATCCAACCTTATCAATGACAAGAAACATAACTTCAGACGCACTGTGCTTTTACTTCTGTGGAAAAACGTAGATTCTAGATTTGTAGAGATATTGTCTTTGTTATTTCCTCTATTAAGAGCCTTAGTGTGTGAAAGTCTCCATAAAAACCTGCATCTCAACAGCTTTTCTACATAAGGCAGACATCAAAGATAACAGTTGGCACCAGAGATGAATCGGGGTCTCTGCTTTCACTTCTAGGAGTTCAAAAAAGAATAAATTCCTATGAAGACAATGAATTTGCACCAAACTAAAACCACAGACCAATACTACAATAAACATGTTCTCTGTCTGGGTTTCTGCTTTCCAGATACCAGTCAATTAAACTTTAATGAAATTAAATTCACTACATTACCATAATCAAGGCATTAAAAACAAACAAACAAACAAAAAAATTGGAGAGTGTTACCTTCAGTTGTTCTAATTACCTGTTTTGTAGCGAACGTTCAGTCTGGCACATATATCTAGAAGTGCATTCAATATTGAGCAAAATTTGTGGGACCAAAAAGCTAAGAACAACAGGGAGCATGCAAAAAGATAGGATTCTGGCTTGGCACAAATTATCAGAGACCAAAGAAATCAAGAAGAAAGTATTTTAGTTTCACACACTAGTTATCATTGAACAAGGCAACCCGTCTAAGCGGTTGTTTGCCTTGGAGTACGAGCAGAAGTTTCTAATGAGAGCAGGATGGATGACAAACAAAGATTTCTTCAAACCATGTACTTTGAGGCTTGTACTAGCAGTGGAGGGATGGACCACCAGCAGTTAGTCAGGATCCCAAACACACTGTGATGACATAGTAGGAGGACCAGACTTGCTGGAAAGAGCTCGTGACAGAAGGTCAGTAATCCTCCATGCACTCACAGAAGAAAGTAGCTTATCCCAGGTTTTTGACTCTTCAGATGTAGGCTGAATATCTTGTAAGAACATAGATGCACTTCTTTATGTATGGGAGACTTCCAAGCCATCTAGGCTGCAAAATCTGCTTCCCCTCAAGTGATTTTGGCACTTTTGCTCCCAGAAACATAGGGTTGCCAAAAAGAAAATGAAGATGCGGAAAGAATGAACATACAGAAATCTGGGCTGGGTTCATCTGAAAAGCCTGTTTAAAGGGACACTTGTTTCTTATACCTGCAGCTGAGATGAACACCTTCCATAAACAGCTCATTCCTAGAACTTTGTCCCTCTTTATTCTTAGTATGTGGGAGAGATCGTTACATCCTCCAAAGTAGCCATGGAAGAAATAGAGCTTGCATTAACAGTAATATTTGAAATGCTAGGTGTTCTGCTTAGTTGCACGCAGTCAAACGAGAGGTGTGTTATTGGGTTTACTTCTTGATCGGACGAGTTCTCAAAACTGAAATGTGTCAACTGGTGCAGCAGAAGAGGCAGACTTTCCCCATCCCTAGCGGTCAGTGCCAGCAGTTAGTGCCCAAATCCCAGTGCTAGGCACTCCTGAATTACTGGTTTATATGAAATGCTTCTCCCTGTCCTCATCAATTAGTAACTGTCTTGTGCTCCAATGCTTATGATAGCCATTTATTTTGATGCCTTGTCTAAACAGCTGAAACAGAACTCAATATCCTCCACTCAGTATTGTGTATATCCGTTATCATGATAGTGGTTCTCTCTGAAACCTACTCCTGTCTCTCGTCTTAGGATTTATTTCTATTTCTCATTGATAATTTCTGAGATACTGCAAAGAGAACTGAAAGTTGTATTAAGTATTTTTAATAACTTCTTCTCAATACTGACATTTGTGAAATGAAAACTTGCTTTCTGATAATGTTCATAGCTAAGACGACTCCAAACAGCTTCTTGATTACTTGTGCGATGAGAAAACTACTATTCTATGCCCATGGAAGGTTTTACGTATTACACAGGTAAATTCATTTTATTGCCATAATACCTACTTCTTGCATTTGTCATTCAGTTGTCTCCCCCCAAAGCCACTTTTTTTGTATAAAATTCCCACTCCACCACAGCTGAAAATGAGACTATTCAGACAGAGTAATGTAACTCGGGCATCACATCTTTCACTTCTGGGTCTTCCCTGGTCAGATCTGATCAGAGCTGAATTTCTCCCTTTTCCTTTAATTCATAGAAAAACACTAGTGTTTCTAGTTACATATGAGCCACTCTGCTTTTACATTGTTTTTTTTCTCTCACACTAGTATTTTCTTATCCATTTCTTCTCCAACTAAGCTAATAAAGATTGAGACTTCAACACACTTTTAATTGCAGTTAATTACCAAACCGCTGAAAGTCTCTCTATGTGGTAAACCCAAACTACTAAAAGGGTAAGTTTGTTAAATAAAAACCATTATTCCAGCAGCTTGAGCCCTGTACATCTTATGTTCTGGTTGCATCAGTAAATTTATTGCTGTGATAATACCAGAAATGACTGATGGCATATTTGGCTGACATTAAGCACAACCAGGGGACTTTGTGCAAGAACCAAGACAATGACCAAACTGTGAGCGAACTTATTCTGCAGATGTGGTCTGACCATACTTAACTGTTCTTCTCATATTACCTAAAATCAGGCTTAAAAATTTGAACAAATGATGTTCTTTACTTCTTCCCAAATGACAGAGCATTTTAAGACTTTTTGCAGAATTCTACAACTTGACTTTCGTACTGATTTAAATGCAACACAAGGACAGTGTATTTTATTTTATTATTTTTAGCAACAAGCAGAATTAACTCTGCATGTCTTCTTTTAGGGCTCAGAGTGCAACCTAAGAAACACGGGGTTTATTTTTAATGGCACAGCTGCTAATCCTCCCTACAAGCATCACAGGCTGAACGGCTGAGCTCTATGGTGCTCTCATTTACATGCGTGTACATTTCCATACTGCAAATCAGTGGCTTTTCACCCAAACCTGAAAAACAGGGTATAGCCTTTGGGATCATACCACCCTCTTCCTACTGTTTTCTAGTGCCTGCTTCCTGGAATGGAATTCCTCTGACCAACAGCAGACGTCTGTCAGTACAACTGCGAGCATCATTCAGATTAGCGGAGCAGTTGCCGAGAAGAGACGGGCAGCCAGCCCGTGCTCTGTATTTAATGTTGGCAGAAAGGGAAACACATCCGTAAGCAAGCATTCATGAGTGGAAGATCTTCAAGATGGGAGCTTTAAAACTAATTTAAAGAAAAGCAATCACTTTTGTTTGCAACTTCTTTTGTCATTGGCTTTCATGTGTTGTCTTTTGCTTGGGTGTGCCATGGAGAGGCACAGCATGGGTTCTGCTGGCTGAGCAAAGGAAGTTTGGTATCAGTTGTAAGAGAGATGTTACAAACAGGGTTGCAGCAGATGAAGATGTATCCCTGACGTACAGAAGCAGCGCAACCTTTTAAAGACTGATGCACATAAAGGAATGAATCAAAGGGCATAGGACTGCTGTGGGAACAAGGAGCTTTCGCAAACCTATAGCACCCTAATTATCAGCCCACAGCATGAGCAGAATCTCAGGGTAAGTGCTCAAAACTCTCAGCTTCACATGCATGAGCACCTCCTGCGTGAGCTAAAAGGACTAGCACAAACTAAACATTCATGTAATATGCCTTGGAGGAGAGTTTTCAGCCCACCCCATCCATGCTGCTTACAGTGCCTAATAACTAAAATGTAAACCAGACCCCAGCAGACAATTCTGCTTTGCTGTTTTACCTAAAAAATTCAACATACAGCAAAGGCTGAAGAGAAGAGATGAAGGGTAAGGCTGCTTCTCTTCGTGCACTCTCTGAAAACCAGAGAAAATGTCTGAGCTTAATATTTTATTAGCCTCTTAGAGCTCCCTCTCTAGCTACCAGTCCATAGCACCACATTCTGAAATGCATCTTAGTAATTCACAAATTTGGCCTCTGCTCTTGATCCTTCCAAGAGCTTCTGCTCTGCTTATTGCAGCACAGTCACAGAGATCTTACTTTATCATCAACCCCCTCGACCCAGTTAATGATATCCTCCTGCCTCTGCTCATGCCACCACCTGGGAAAGCCTAGGGGGTCCCAGTCTGGGCAGTCTAACAGAGATGGTCACGTACTGTAAGGTTATATCCAACTTCAGGGTGGCAACAACAAGCTTTTATTTTTCCTTCATCACTGAAGACACAAGCTGTGTTTTGAGATTGCTTGGTCAGAAAAGCAGCATTCTGCCAGGCAGCTGTAGGCAGGAGATGTCACTATCTGCTGTTTGTAACTCTTCAGAAAAAACAAGCAAAAAGCCTAAGAGGAAGAGTAATGGGGGCAGAAAAGCCCAGGGCAGTGCTGGAACATGCAGTGAGATGTGACACAAAGAAAAAAATGCTCAGAAATCAAAAGCCATTTTCATTGGAAATGAAGAACCCCTATTTCTTTAATGCCTGCTGCAAAACAGAAGAAATTTTCGCAAGATTGCATCACAGAAACACAGGACACCGTTACTCCTTTGTTCATACAAAAAGGGGAAAAAAATTGGAAATCCTGTAATTCTTGGAAGCTGCTTGAACTGGTATGGATATTGAAACCCTTTGTGAATTAGTCAAAACTCAGACTGGGGAAGCCTACAAACCTTTGCACTTAGAGAAAGACAGGTTTAGCAGAGAAAACCATGTCCTGAAGTATGTGAAGTGCTTGTTACTGTTTACTTACCCACGCACGTGCGCCCATCAGCATGGAGCCTGTATCCCGCCTGGCACCGGCAGTGGAAGGAGCCGTGTGTGTTGACGCAGCCCTGCTGGCAGCCCCCGTTCACCACCGCACACTCGTCCACATCTAGAGAAGGCAGGCAGATGATGAGAACTACAAGGCAGCCTTAGCAAAGACATACCCTGGTTTTCCTGGACGGCACGTAGCTCATACATAATGTAATCGTTACACTCAGCCGGGGTTTTTGTTTACTTCACTTCTGTGCTGTAAACAGAGCAAAGAAAATTGAAATTTGATGGTGTTTTTCAAAGTTCCCGCGGGCACTGCCTCTGTAGTTTCTACTTCTGAAAGCCTTGTTAATTAGAGTGATCGGTGACACGGCTGCTGCCTCAGGGCCAAGAAAAAAATACAGGGAAAGAATTAGGGTGAGATAACACATCTGAGCTTGTAGGTACCACTGGTCAAACATGTGGTTTTT
Organism: Falco biarmicus; assembly: GCF_023638135.1. Lineage (NCBI taxonomy): Eukaryota > Metazoa > Chordata > Aves > Falconiformes > Falconidae > Falco > Falco biarmicus. Next base: position 5,323,395 of record NC_079300.1, on the reverse strand, counting down.
GTAAAAAATTGCTGTATTAAGATTTCCTTTTGCATCAGGCCTTTAATACTATTAGCAGGTGCTCTTGAGGCTACAAGCACGTACAACCAACATAAATGGAAAAAAAGCCATGCAAGAGCAGAGCCCATGCTCTCAATCAGCATTACATTTTCAGCCACTGAATGCACAGAGAGCTTAGATGCTACGTTTAAAAAAAATGGTGATTTTGTGCCACGTTTGCTGTGACTCTTGTCTGTCGGGCTTCCTTGTGTTCACCTCAATTTTACATTGCATCTTCTCAGATGACTTGTTCAACAAGGCCAGGTGCAAGGTCCTGCACACGGGTCAGGGCAATCCCAAGCACAAACACAGGCTGGGCAGAGAGTGGGTTAAGAGCAGCCCTGAGAAGAAGGACTTGGAGGTGTCTGTTGATGAGAAGATCAACATTACCCAGCAACATGCGCCTGCAGCCTGGAAAGCCAGTCACATCCTGGGCTCATCAAAGCATAACAGCCTCCCAGTACCTAAAGGGGCTAACAAGAAAGCTGGTGAGGGACTTTTTACAAAGGCAGGTGGTGACAGGACCTGGAGAGGACAGGGAGAGTGGTTTTAAACTGAAAGAGGGCAGATTTAGGTCAGCTACGAGGAAGAAATTCTTTACTGTGAGGGTGGGAGGCGCTGGCCCAGGCTGCCCAGAGCAGCTGTGGGTGCCCCGTCCCTGGCAGGGCTCAAGGCCAGGCTGGACAGGGCTCTGGGCAACCTGGGCTGGGGGGAGGTGGCCCTGCCCGGGGCAGGGGGTTGGAACTCAGTGATCTTTAAGGTCCCTTCCAACCCAAACCAGTCTATGGTTCTGTGATTCTATGACACCATTACCTTAAAAATTGTCACAGAAGTCATTGGAAATACGGCATCCAGCCAAGGTCAACCCACCACACTCTTGCCGAAGCCAACCCTCCCTCCTGCAATATACATCTACAAAGAAACCCCCTTTCAATGTTAAAGACTGCCATTGATTTAATCACTTTTTAGATCATATTCTCAAATCACCTAAGGGATTTACCCACCCCGGTGGGTGTGGATGAGGAGGCTGGGATTTAGAAAAATAAAAGACTGGCTGCAACACGAGGCAAGCCTGCAGCTGCTGCTGTGGGGAAGCGAGCTGGCAGCAGAGCAGAACACAGCAATGTAAAGAGGGGTTTTTTTCCCCCCCATATTGCACTTGAGGAACAAGGGGGTCTGGCTTTCATATTTTTGCTGTTGATATATCTGCTTTGCATTTAGCTTTCATGGTTTACATTTTTGAAAATGCTTTTATGTTTTTTCCATTTTAGAAAATCTAATCAAAATTAAATGAAAAAGGAAGTTTTAAAGATGACTTGGAAATGCAGAACATCCTAGTCCTAAGGAAAAGTATTTATAAAGTTAAATTTTAGTGTTTCACACATGAATTTCACTTACCTAAAATAAAGTCCTGGTGTTGACTAGTGTTTAAATTTAGACCATTTGCTAACATGCAGCACTTTTTAATCCTGCTATATTTGCTGGTTTATTAGACTATATACTACATACATTTCCTACTGCCTGGAGACATCTGGAATACTCTTTCTTTTAAACAGAAGTTTTGCTTTTTTAAATGTAAACAGTAAACAGATAATGTTATTCATCTTGTTGAATTCTATACTGTTAAGACCTAGCCTGCTGAAAAATGCCAGGATGAAATCAAAACCAGGAAACTATTTGTCTTGAGTATTACAGAAATAAAATAAGCAAAAAGGCTCAGAAGAATCTAACAAGGAAGCAGCTGAACTATATAGTACACCACATTCCAGTATTTATACCTTAATAAACTCAGACTCCAGGAGCTTCAATATATTAATTTTGTAGGCTACAATCAACTGCAGAACTTCTCTAAAATAGAGTTTTAAGTTAGGATATCAGCACTTGGAAAGGAGGAAAAAAACAGTCCAGCTAATAAAAATGAGCACTTGGTGCTAGCTTTATTTGTTAGTCTCTACTTGAACATTTAAAGAAGTGACTTGGTTTATGGTGGAGCTCTGTGGCCAGCAGCTCCCACACCTGCTGCAGCTCTTCTTTCAATGGCATTCCCCTCATGCTGGCACATCCCAAAAGGCAATAAGGCAATTATATTGCTGAAAGGCAATAAAAAATAAATGAAAAATAAAAGACCTTAAAATCCTTGTATATATGAGCTATACCTAAGCCCACCCCGAGACTCCCAGCAGTAAGGGGAGGGGGGGAAACAGGTGAGATCAACGAGCCTGCAACACAACTCCATGACTGCCCTGCCAGGATGCCAAGTGAGCGGCAAGTTTGAGGACAGACGATCCCTCGATCCCTTCCAATCTCAGGCTTTCTTTGCGAGATCGATATTTTAAGGATAATACTTTGAAAGATTCTTTCACTTACTCAGATATAATCAAGAAAAATGCACACAGTCACCTTTTAATGTCTTTATGTCTCAAGGCCAGGAAACAACTTTGACCCCAGTTATAGAAGAAAAATGCCTTAATTATTTTGTCTGGGGAGCAATCTGCAACGTAGACACTAATCTAAATGCTTGGATTGCACTTGAAAGTTTTAAAAATCTAACCTATTTGGAATTCTATATCGAAATTGTTGTTCTAGTAAAGGACATACATACCAGGAAAGGATATACATAGCAGAAAAACAACAGCTTATGCTGTTATAGGTACGGAAGTAGCCACTTCTTTTTCTACATGGGAGTAACTAGAGAGATCAAAAATTATTCTAGAATTATGAAGTTATAAAAATATAGAAAAAATGTCCTAGAAATATAAAGTCATTCTATTGTGATTCTAGAATATTATGGGATTATGGAAGTGTATCTATTTAATGATACTCTATAATTAAATTTGGATTACTTTCCACTGCAGATCAAACTGAAACACCCACGTGCTCAACCTTCTACAGTTACAATTTAGGACACTTATCTGAATAACCTGAATTTCAAGCCATTTAACACTTGCTTATCATAAATCAGACTGTGATGAAAGCAACTGCATTCCCACAAAACAGGGAGAGCAATCCGCTGAGACGAGAGGCGAGAAGCGAAACGTTGTGCTGTCCCAAGGCTATCTCGCAAAGGGGATTATGCTGCTGGCTGAATACAGCAGAGACAGTATGTGAATATCCTCCTCCTCACCTTCGGCAAATTTCAGCAGAGATGCATTTTAGTGGGATTGCCCACCTAAGGTATCTCTGCTTTTTGTGCTGTCTGTATACAGCACATGCTCCCCTACCCCCACCAGGGACTGTGTCCCCATTTACGCACATTTCATTAGGAACAACCTGGCAATAATAAACTCATGGCCAGCCATACAAGCCAAAAGTTAATCCTATGCATTTCCAAGATGTAAAGTATTTTAGCCATCACGACATGCCCATTTTTTTGCTCTGTGTGCTTCTGAGGTCTGTGCATCTGGACTGAGCTCTGCGCATTGCGACGGCACGCTGACCTTTCCTCCACGCCAAAAGGATGCACAGCTCAAGTCCCAAACATGGGAAAAGAGGATGCAGCATAGAAACGCACAACCCATTGCCAGCACTGTGTCCTTTCCAAGGGCAGATCCTACTGAAGTTACAGATTTTGAAGTCTACCATACCCCTAAACGGGGACTCTGCTAATCCTCAAGGAAGTCCGTCCCCAATTGATTTGACAGGCCACAAAGGCAACAGTCTGATTTCCCTGCCCAAACCCTGTATAAAGAGAGCTGTGTAATTGCTTGTTTGGAATTCAGCATCATCACATCAATGGTTTTTTTCATATCATTACTAAAACATTTAGGAACAGCTATGATCAATCAGTTCTTCAAAAAGAAAGAGACAACGGTGTTAAACACAGATAATTAGTGAACCTACAATCCTGTTCTTACAAAGAAATCAAAAAAGGCAAGATGTTGCCAGGTTGATTATCCACTAACAAACGGCTTCGCTTTTTAAACCATTAAGAAATGTAAACAACATGCAAAACTAAACCCCAAAAGAAGAAAAAAAAAAACCCACCCAGTTCTGATGGCAGCAGGACTGAGCTTTTGCAGTAGCCTCTCCATTTTTATGATCTTTCCCCTCTTTTTTGGCCAGGCTGTATAAGACAGAGCTGTGAGTGGGTAGACTATTTTTCAGCTCCCTGTTTTTAAGTTCTCCACTTGCATCGCCCCAACATCACTTGCAGGGGAAGAGCAGGCAGCAGCCACAGCTCCCACATCTCTGCATGGAGGGGAGCTGGTGTTGCCAAAGACCCTCATGCTTACACTGCAAACCAAGTACATCCTTAAACCCACACATAAATACCTGAATGATCACAAGCCTTCAAAAGGACCAAGAAATGTTTGTCTATTTTAACCACTGGACAGCCACTTCATGCAATCCCAAGCCCTCTTTGCTTTTAAATAATTTTTTTTCCAAGGAGCCTGTCTAGCAACTTCTGCAGTGACTGCTCTCACGATTAGCACATAACCCGCTCTCCCACAGGCCTGCAACGATGCATCCATGACCCTCTGTAGCATATGCATATGTTTGGGTTCTGGTGCAGGACAACTGTCAGTTCAGTTCTCAAAGTGCCTGCAGAAATACTGAAAGGCAGGCCTGCTTTTATTTCTAATTGAATTCCCTTTATTTTTTTTTTAAAGTGCTGCATTCCTCACAAAGTCATTATCATCAAATTTTATCCTTCTGCATACATGTGTGCAGCTACTCCGAAAGTATAAGATGAAATGCTCTTCTAATACTAAGTTTATTGCACGCTTTTCCTGCTTTCATATTTTTAGTACAATTAAAGGTATAAGGTTATTAAAGATAAAACCTGTACTGCAGGTCTGAGTTCCCTTCTTTGGGCTGGCCAAGCCAACAATGGCACAAACATTTAGGGAATCCTGAATGGAAAGAGAGATGATCCCAGTGCCAAGGGTATCCCTGAGCTGGCATTCGCATCAAGGACGCTTTGCCAAGAGCACCGTGTGAGGTCTAAGCAGGCACAGGGTGGCAGAGCAAGGTTTGCCTCTCAGCTAGTTTCATAGAGCCAGTGGCGTTTCTTCTGGGTGACAAATGAACAGGCTCTCTCCCTTGACTGTAAAAAACATGCACAGATTGATAACTGTTTGAAGCCAGTACTTTCAGACAGATAAGCAGAGAAAACAAATTCTTCTTCACGGTGCCCAGGCACTGCTGGGGAAAGAAACCAGAACTGGACAGTACCGATCTCATCATATGAGAGTTTTGTGTTTGTTTTTTTTTTCTTTTTAGTTTTAGCAAAACCCCTTTACTTTGGCAAGTAAAGACCAACATGAAGAGAGACAGAGACCAAATAGTTGTGAGCATCACACACCCCACAAACACTAAAGACCTGATATGGATGAAAAGATTTCTGTCCAGCTGGGAGCTGATGTAAGAAACACAGCCTGGGTACACGCTAGCACAACCGCCTGCATGCAGGGACCCAAACCACCACAATACCACCTGCAGATCTGGCCCAAATGACTTTCACAGAAGCATAACTACACCCTTTTCACCAGATGCCTAAGAAATACTACACAAAATCAGAATGAATGACAGATGCACATTTCCATTTTCCAGTTGTCAAAATCCTCCGAGCTCACTGCAGAAAGGATGCAACCAGCAGAAGCAGGAAAACACAAAACCCTACTTCCATTTACTTAGAAGATGATTTATGCTGATGGCTTTAAAGTCAGATTATAATTTAAGAAAAATTATAGTGATTATGTATAAAAATATAATGACCAAAAAGAGGATGCACAATCTACTTTTTGCAGCACTATCTTAAAATTCAGTAAAACTGGGGGTTTGTCTCTTCTTTACCCAGGCGGCTCTGGGGGTCACTCGTCCCCACACAATATGTGAGGATTAGTTAGTAATGACAGAGACAGGCAAATGGGGAAGGGAAAATTGGCTCTTATGTAAAGAACCTCAACATAAAGACTTAAGTGGCAACGTTTCAAATTATTGAAAGTGGGTAAACTGTTCACTCAAACATTTATTTGGAAATAAGTTAACAAAAACCTGGCTTACCACTCCCTTGCCCTGACTAGCTCACTTAGTCTCTTCAGCTGCAGATCATTTACTACATCTGACATGAAAACTCTCTTATTGTTTGCTATTGAACACAATATTTAAAATCAACAAAGATGTATGACAGTGCTTTCCCTTCTGTTACGGGTAACAGCACATGATTAGTCTCTTCTATGTACTCCAAAGGATGTTTAAACCTCACACAAACTATGAAGTGAAAATATCGTATGGTCTTTCCTCACTAATTTACATGGTGGATTTTACACAATTTAGTGTGTTTCTAAATTAAATAATTTACATGCACTAAGGGAAGGAAGGGAAACCTGCTTGATTCCCAGCCATTCATAAGCCGATCGCAGAAATCAGAAACTATTTCCATAAAAGTGAAACGTAAAATAAGACCCACTATTGTTACAAGTAGATAAATTTATGACAGATTCAACTCAGAGCTTCCTTTAAATCACAGTTGTTCCAAGACTTGAGTTTGAAAATGTCTGTAATTTGACAACCAGTGTGAATCCACTCCCAGCGTACTCACTCTTAAGCATGATAAAACTTGCACTTGCAGCAGAGTCTCTCCTGTTTTACTAGCACTAAAGTGGTTTTCAGGGTTTGAAAGTTTCTTTAGAGGAGTTTTGAAACTCCTGTTGCTAGAAAAATATTTGTCCATTTTTTCTGCTATGAAGTTTGACATTAGCATAGACTCTAGGAAGAAAAATACAAGGGAAAGTCTGGCCAAAACCAGACTAAAATTCAACAAGGAAAAGCAGAATTTCTATTAATTTTAATTTAAAAAGCCATATTTCTGTATCATTGAACCAAACTGAGCAGAGGAAAGAGGGCAGGTTTTGATATCTGTGAAATTTTGAATTGCAAACCCCCTCATCTAGGGCTTTTTTATGCTTCACAAAACAACATAAATATGCTACAAGCTCTTCTGAGTGGTCCACTAGAACCTGATGTTAAAATGCCTCTCTGAAACAGCTTTCGGCATAGGTAAATGTGCTCCCACAGAGCCAGCTGGGTCATTTTGAACTGTTAGCACTCCTAGGCTTTTATTTTTGCTCCTCAGCTATTTGATTCTGCCCTTTCATGGCCCCTCCGATGGATTATATGAGCATCCATTGTCTGCTATGGTTCAAAGTCAGCCAGGTTAGCTCCAATCGCTGCTGAAGCTTACTTAAATTTCAGTAAGTCACAGGTGTCTGAGGCAAGCCTGCTACAACAAAATTAATTAATGGAATAGCTTCAGCAAACCGGACTGAAAGGAGCATGTCACATCTGATAAAAGATTGGTTAAAAGGCATGGTTAAGAGATTCCTTACCCAATTTAGTCCCTGCAAACGGACTCCACAATGAAAGAGGACCCTTGTTAGAGCAGTGAGTTTTCCACTACGTTTTTTCTTTGCCCAGGATTAAGGACAAAGCAGCTTTAACCAGCACCTATTTTGGCAGGGCTGTCCAATTAGCCATGCACAGAAACAGGCTTTCTGATTATTTACCTTCCCCTGAAAATCGATGGCATTAAAAACAACAAAGCTTTCTGCAGTGGGTTTGCTGTCTTTCAGTCTGTCACCTTCCTTTAGACCTCCCCGGTGATTCTGTCCCACTGCGGAGAGGAATTTTCTACCCTGGAGCTGGTCCCTTGCCCTAGATTTCAGATGTTTTTCCAGGTAGCTTCAATGACTTCCAGCTGTGTCTAGGTCGGGTTTCCTTTCACTCACCCCTGGTTTATCTGTCTTAATACTGAGAACACGAAAGGACAGAGACCGTGGCACAGTGAAACGCTGAACAGCAGAGTCATCTACAGGACTACATCTGCACCTGGTAATAAATATTTATGTCCAGGTCTGAAGGGAGTTGCATTTCCCAATGGCTGCTTTCAAGGAGGGAAGAGGACAGAGGCATCTCTGTGGTAGGGCTTTTGGGGGAGCTCCATGGAGCAGCTGCGGAGTCAAGGCAGAGAGCTGCTTCCAGCACGCCCAGTGCAAGCTGCCCTCCAACCCACTTCTGGGGAGAAGACTTACTTCTGTAAGCACTGAAAGGGACAATACACCTGACCATGTCTTAAAGACATGGATTTCATTTCCTGATCTGTCACTGGCCGTATTGGAGAACAAATAGATGAGACGTCACGCAATCCTGTTAGTGGGGGCCACAGATGATTTGAAAGAATAACATTGATTTGCCAAAGGTCTTGGTAATTTGAATTCATTGTTGGGATGGGGCAGGAATGTATCAGAGAAAAAGATACTTTAAGACTACTTTTTTTTTTTTTTTTTTTTTTTTTAAATACTGTGTTCATGTGAAGACTGGCATAATGCAACCGTTGCAGGTGGTGGCTTGTTCCTCACCAATGACTAGATCCTACAACCACAGTGCATTTCTCAGATGTCCCTCAAGAGCAGATCTCCTGGACAGAGCAATATGAAAAGACAAAAACGGCCACTATTTGTACTGCCAATTTCTGCTCACTTTCAATGCCTGACACGCCAATCTCTCTCAAGATATTTAACAGTGGTTTAGCTCAATGAACAGCCAAAATCCCCTCATCCACAACTCTCTATGCAAACCATATGTTGCAGTTGAAAACTCTGAAGATTATAATTACAACTGTCCATTCAATTTAAACAAAGTCAAGAATGAAAACTATTTCAAATTCAATAAACAGGCCGTTTGAAAGTGTAGATGCTGTGGAGGACAAGCTTAACAACTTAATTGACAGGTAAAGCTTCATTTCTAATCCTCATTTTGATATTGTCTGTAGCCTCAGGAGTCAAAACACATCACTGCTCAGTCCTGAAAATATGCAGAGAAAATGAAAGTGTCAGTTGAATGAAAAAAGGAGAAGCATGTGTTTGATAGCTGGGTATGCCTGTGATATGTAAACTGCTTTGGAGTCAAGCAGCCCTAATTAAAGTTTGAAGGCTTTCTTCATTAACTATACACATGCATGTTATTTATATATATACACACACACACACACATATATAAGTTTGATGCAATTATTGAGACCAGATAATTTGCAAGAAAATCAGAGTATAGGATTACAGTATGGAACATGATAATTTCATGGACCAACCTCAGACAACACTGTGACATTTTCACACAGCTGTGAAGAAATACTTTTCCCCATCTTTTCACAAAGCAGATTTTTACATTTTTCTCCACTTTAGTCTTTAAAACAAAAAAGAACAATCCATTTCTGAACCTCAAAGTAGCACACAGCATCTCGGCAAAGTAAAGCCAAAAAGGAAGACCGATGGGGTTACCGGCCTCCACAGTGGGGTTATACTAACAGATCTGTACACCCTTGATGGCTCTGATTCACATCAATATGAAACCCACACAGATGGACATAAAATTCTCAGTGGAAAACTGGTGCCAGGATAAGTGAATGACCACATGAAATAACAAGGGAGTACAATCGGAAGAATGACAATCCAGACAAACGTGTAACTTATGATCTTTAAAAATGTTTACATGCTGGAGAAAACAGCCTCAGTCATTTTACTGTTTTCTGTAGAAAAGAAGTGAATGTACCAGCTGTAAACAGGGAAGCTGGAAGAGGATGTATACTTGTACGCCGCAGCAGTGTGGGCTGAAACACAATAATTAAAGTTTTATGTAATTTCTGCTTAGGAGAAAGGCTTTCAGATCACTAGCATCAGCAGCTTCACCGCAACGCTCTTGCAAGCTTTCCTGACATAGGACAGCATAGTAGAAGGAAGATTTGTTATGGGGCTATCAATTTTTAAATACAGCTCCTCAGCACAATTCAGTGGGGTCATGCTGGGAGGTGGGAGGCTGGCAGAGGAGGAGAGGAACTCTACAAGGGGATGTACTTAACAAGCGACAGCACGATACAGTCCAAACCCCACGCGCAGATTCAAATCTGAGGTGTACTAAGGAGTTTTATGCATCGGGCCATCAGCATCTTCTCTCGGCAGGATATGACAGTTTGAAAAAATTTATGGAATAAAAAAGAGAGCAATGACTGATCTGATGAGAACATCTGGGTTTTGTTAGCAACAATATTAATGCCCACTTGCTGAGCTCAGTGTCTTCATTACAGTATACTGCATAGAGAAATGTCTTTTCCCCACACAGTAGGTAAAATATGCTGAAGAAAATGATAATCATGCAAATACCTTCATAATCTGATGTTTCCAGCTTACTGTACATATGCTCTGCTGGTTGGAAACATGAATGCTATTTGTGACAAATGTCCTACTTGTGTTGGTAAAAAGCTTAAAAACATCACATGGATAGACTTGTCTCACAAACTGACTGGAACATAAGCCAGTCTTGGGAATAATTGGTTTGGAAGGAGCGATCACCAGTCAGAACTGTATTGCTCAACATGTGAAATGCATGCAATGCCAGCACCACGCCTGCAGTGACAAGACTGTACGGGGCTAGGAAAAGAAGGAGGGAGAGCACACCACTCAGCCACCAAGCTCCATCTCTCTGCCCATCTCACCTACAGGAGACCCCAGCACAATCCGCTCCATTTCTGTAAAAACTGGCTCACTGACATTGCTCTACAGCCATTACTTCACCGGGTGCCTCCTCAAGAAGCCAGCACAAGTATTGATCCCCCACCGGAGCTATCACAATTCCAGGCTGATCTGCAACATAAATCGCCAGCGAGCGAAAGACAGCATGTTACACCGATTTTCTTGCTCTGCTTCCTTATGACATATATTAGTTGTGACTCTGCAGATATTCAACCATAAGAAGAAAGAAGTGGCATTAACACATCCCAAACCTATCCGTACCAACTTCCAGAGCTGGATCCTAATGAACAATGTCACAACGCTCAGAAGATTTTTTTCTCCTTTTTTTCCTCTTCCTGAGATTAAAAATGACATCAAATTAATCACTTGATTACTCCATTTTTATTAGTTGTTTTTGAACTCCTTGGCTGACATTGAATCTCTTTTGGGATAGTAACTGTTAACAAGGTTCTCAGGTGGGTCTCTGAAAGGTCTGGTATGCAACTACAGCACGTTTATTTCAAGTTGGTCTTCTAATAAATCCCAGTTAAAGCCCTCAGGTACTCATGTGATTGAAGTTTGAGTAATCCAATATGATGTTGATCAAACTACTGATCTTTTAATAACGAACTGTAGCCCTCCCAGCAGTTGCTATCTTGCTGACAGTCATGTCTGGATTGCTTCCTTTGGGCCAATGCTTTGAACAGCGAAGCTGACAGATTTCTGTTTGGTTTAGATTTTATCACAAATTGTTTTAAAGCTTTTAAAAGATATATCAGAGGGCTCATAAAATCTGTGGGTATTTCAATAAAAAAACCCGGGATTTCTATTAGTTGTCCTAGTGAAGACTGGTATTAAATGCTTCTAAAGAGGAATATAAACACCGCTCAGGAGTTGTACTTCTTCCTATCTCTGTATCTGCCCTTAGTCCTTGTTTACGTAGCCTGTAGGCAAAGCTATAGAAAAAGCAGTAGTTACCCTCCACAATATTCTCCACTGAGAGGCAAATGTGCACATTTTTCCTCTCATAATTTCCATTTAAAGTATGAATTGAAGGTTTCTAAGCCTTGCCTCTCAACCCAAGAATAATTCAGTTGCAATTTACATTTTCGATGTGCTCAAAATGAACACCAAGATGACTCATGTGCTGTTTATAAGATGCTTTTATTTGCTGGTAAATACCTTGCCACAAACAAGCTATAATTTAAGTATTCAAAAGCCTTGCTTCTGCATAAAATTACTACTAACCGTAATTTTGGAGACCATGACCAGAGCTTCAATTTCAGGCTTGCGAAGCTCTTCCTACACAACGATTCTTAAAAGTATGAATGTATTTTCTTCTCTGACAACAGCAATCATTGTATCCCTGTAATTGCAGAAAAGATTACCTGGCTTTTAATTCACATTAGTTGGTTGCAACAATACCATGCTTCTTTCCTTTCCTCTAAAATAAACTAATTATTGTCAATCAGCCCAGTGGAATGTTCACGTTCTCCATAACCTGCCTTTCAAAAGTAGTCATAAATGCTAGGAACTAGCTAATATAAACTAATCAGAGCCTAGAAATATCTCAAAACATATTTGTACTGCAGTCTATCATTTTTGTCATATTATTTCTAAATATTATATTTTGTCTGGACAATAGCAGTCTTCTCATATAGTTATATAGTGCTTTTCATCTAGCTATTCAAAGCTCTTGCATTAATTAAACAACATTAAATCCCTGAGTGGTGTAGCAAATACTATAACATTTCCAAACCTTAAATGATGCTTTCATTGTTGAAAGCTAATCAATAAAGCTTCATGCATTGAGCAGTTTGGACAAAGAAAACTTTTCAGGCCAGTATGTTCGCTCACACCCACCTTCCTGAACAAACAACTGCAAGAACTGGAGTCACACGCAGAGACACCGTGAAGGGGACCTCTGTCATTCTCCCTGCATTTCACGCAACGGCTCCTTCCCAAAGATAATAGCAAGTTACGGTTCCCTCTAAGTATTTCCTTCCAGCTGGTAGAGCCCATGTGAGGCTTTTCAGATCCCAGAGGAAGACAAGGGAGCTGGAAGCCTTGGGGAAGCAGCCCGTGTGCCGCGTCTATAATCAGCTGTGACGCACGGTGCGCTTTCAAGCGCCATATGGACTAGACCAGCAGACGCCGTAGAGATGGGACTCTTCGTTTGTTGTTACCTGGGAGGCCTTTTCTAGAGAAAAATCTAGAAACTATTTTTCCCTTTCAGTCCGTATCAAATCAGTGATCAATAATTCATCTAACAACTGAAATGCAGAACGGGGTGCCAGTTTTCTGTGGTTTATGAATAATACTGTGCTTTTTAAAAAACACACCGCTTTGGAACACAGCTGAAGATGTGCTGCAGGAAACATATGACATGCCGACAAGCTGCACTACACCCAACCCTGTGTAATGCTTATGTAACCTGAAAATTAAACTGCCAGTTGCATGCTTTTTTCTTATGCAAAAGGCTTTTATTAACATGCTAGAAATGAATTAAGCATTCAAAGAGAAAAACCTAGACACCAAAAAAACCCTTCAACGGAATAAAGAAATTTTTCCTCCATGGGAAAAGAAGAGATTTACCAAGATTATCTTGAAATAATCATTGAATTCTTGAAATGTAAGTGGTCCCAGTCTGCCCTGAGAGCCAAGGCTGCAAATGTAGGTAGGACTCCTTCGGCTGCTGCTCTGAAGGCTCGGATTAGGATATTGCTCTCGACACCAGCCGTTTCTACCTAACTGGTCTGCACGAAACTTGTGCTTAAAAAGTGATTGAAAACTGACTGTGCCTGTCCTTAACTCCAATCAATAAAACACGCATCCAGGATAAACGAGCTCACTCTTCAATGGCAATATTCACTTTGGAGGTAGCTGTCATAACTGTTAGTTCATCTACCCTGAGGGATATCAGATGTGAGAAATTATGTGGTTTAGCTCACAGCCGTCTTTGCTCAGTGTGTAAGAGAGGGGTGGGGAGACTTTAGCAATAGGCCAGCATGAATCAGGGAAAACCTAAACAAGTGCAATTAAAACTCAAAAAAAAAAAAATCAATTACCTGAGCATCAGGTGCTCTTCCCGGCTAAGACTACCACATAAGGGCTTAAAAAAAAGAGGCTGGAAGTGTCTGGCTCTGGTCCGAGTGATGCACCTACCCTTCCCTGATTGAGGAGAAACAGGTCAGACAGAAAATAAATGTGATTTTGTCAAGTTTGCTATACGATATATTTTAATAAGATTGAAAGGGTTCGTGTGTCGCCTGCGTGTAATTGAGTGGATTAGCCTTGGGAAGGCGCACAAAACGAGAGGGGACTGACCAAACCAACCCACCGCATTCGCTACGTGCTGCCAGCCTGAAACGAGCTCACCAAAATTCAGCTCAGGTTCCTGTCTGCCTTGGGCTTGCCGTTAATCAGGATCCAGGTAATTCATTTAAAGTGTCCAATAACCTCCAGTTATTGTTACCTTTACTATGAGTCTGTTGTAATTTTTACAACTTATTGGGAGCACACTTTTTGCTGTAGTACTACCACGAAGAGACAAATGCAGAAAGATGACACTATTTGCCTAGGAGAGTGCAACAGCTTCTCGCAGCTATTGATCCCAGCCAATTCCGAGTGCAGCACAGGAGTGCGTAGGAAAGGTCAGACAAACGACCTCCAGCCTTCATTGCTTCTCAAGAGCCAGAGACAAATGCTTCAAAATGAGAATTGGTAATTTCCAAAAGAATTACTCAGGAATAGAAATAAAATTTCATTCCCAATGAAGTTTGCAAATGTATCTATGAATGTCTTCAGTAGTTTCTGCCCGAATCTTCTCTGCAGCCTTGCACAAACACCGCACAGTTCTCCTGCCTAAACTCAATCATCTCCAGAAAACCACAGAAGTCTGACTGCGTAATGCTAAATAGCATTTTAAATGCACGATTAATTCTTAATCTTCGTTAATATATTTTCCTTTGTAAGAGGAGTAAGGGAGCCCTTGATTTTTATCAGCTGGGATCTGAAATAAAAATAATGTAATTATGCTTTGTATTTGTGACTAATAATACTGATCTGACAGGTAGAAGCAATCATAAATAAACAACATTTATGTATAAAAACAGGTATTGCTTCTTGTTGAATTCACTTCAAATGATCAGAGATCTACCAGTATTCTGGATGCACAAACTTACAGAGAAGAAAATGTTTATTCTGTGGCCTCCAACAGAGTGCATCACAGCTTTTTTTCTATTTTGAAACTTAAATACTTGGAGTTTTCCAACTTTGATATAAGAACTCCTGTTGGAGCCCCAGGGTACCTGAAAGCACCTAGTGACAGGGTTGGAAATGCCAGAAATGAGGTTTTGTCCTCTTTAGCCTCACAACTCTTTCTCTTCCTTTTTGAATTGCTGTAAAAAAAAATCACATAAAATATTTTAGTTATCAAAATCATTCCCCCAGGGTCAGTTAAGGTCACAAGACGGAGTTGCCTGTTCCCTCCATTCTCTGAGGTAGACATTAAGTGGCACAGTAATCCAGTTACAAATAATTAGATATTAATGATACTATTCCTGCAACTGGTTTTATTTCCATATCTCAAGACAAAGTCTTAAAATAGAGAAAGATGAAGAAGGCTGGGTAGCTTCACCTCATCTAGGAGTGCCTTCACTTGATTGCCCTGAGATTTGAGTTCATGCAAAGTAGTATTTGTTGCACCTATAACCAGACTGGTATATTTTTTTCTTTTTCTAAAATACATTTTATTTTCATTGTTTTCCTTCCAACAGTGTAGTGTCCCTGAAAACATGCAGCTCTGTGAAACGGCATGCCATAGCATTATGAGTCAAAAGCAACTTTCTGAGATAAGACAATGTGAAAGCATCCTGAATCCCTCCAGTGGACTAATTTCTCCTGTCTAGTAAAAATTAAATGAATTAAAAAGCTCCTTGGCATTTCCCTAGAGGTGCAAAGTATTAACATCCTTCAGGGTTTTTTTCACAGGACATGGCAGGAGCCTGGTACATCAATTTGTTGGGCAAGGAAAACAGTCCAATGCAGAATTTGCATGTTCGTTCTCTTCGACAAAAACGGTTTGACAAGAATAAGTTACACCTCAAACCTTACAGGCTAAATAGATGGCGAGGTCATTGTAATAAACGTTTTCTTTTTCTTAGACAAATCCCTCAGTATCCTTCTTAGCTGAGCTGTTAACCCCTCCGTGGCAACAGTGTTTGGAGAGCTCCTGTCTGACCAGAGGTCGGGCTGAATCAGTGACACTGGTGACTATATTACATTACCAGGGTAAGCAGCGGTGGCCTCGCACAGTCACACACTGGCTCTGGACACAGCTGCTCAGAAAGTCCCTCTGGCAAAAGTCAGGAAACCTGCCAGGGCTCCCAGGTTTGACCAAAACCCCTGGGAACGGGGTTACAGTGATTGCAGTATTACTCTAATCAGTAAAAGAAAAGCTTCTTTTCATCAACAGCTAATCATAGGACTTCATTTGCCTCTAACTTCCTTCAGTTGCCTTGACAGATGAAAGCACAATAATATAAATAAGAAATGACAGTTTACCAAAGAAGGTTAACATAAGGTCACAACCTTTTTTTTTTTTTTTTTTTAATCTGACTTCTGGAGCTTACTCATGTGTGAAAATATGCTTTTGTAGCTGCAGCCTCAGCATCCCCCATGGATCTGGACTTGTGCCAATAATGGAGTTTTAAAATGGTATTTATGTTTGGAAAATACCATTTCTGGTTTTTGTGACATTCGAGTAGAATTGTTTCGCATTAGTATGAAATATTAAATGAGAATACTCATCCATCTCCCAGCGTGCCTTCTCACTGGTGCAGGAAGCCAGTGGTACCTCTGCTTAATGCATCGGGAGGTGTCGCGCCCAGAGACACATCTCCTCTGCCTTTCCCAGACCAAGCCACAGCTTTCTGAGCAAATCCACCCACGGACACTGACCTGACTGCCCCCGAAACACTGAACGCCGGTACGGATGCACAGGGCACAGAATCAGGCTGACAAGTCACACACTGGTAAATGTCAAATATTAATTTGTTGTATTATTTGTGCAGTGATTTAAATCCAAATCCTTTCTCATCATTAATTTCCATCAGACACAGGAAGAGCAAAAGGTAAGTATGAGCTTTCTGTCAAAATCTCTAATGCCTACGTGACTATCTGCCAGAAAATATTTCTCTGTCAGATAAGAAAACTGAAGATCTGTCCATGAACACTGGAGAGTAAAATCTGCCGTACAACATGTAGATAATTAGTTTTGAAAGGCTAATCAGTTCACTGCTCTGGTTGGCATTTCTATATAGATGCACATGCCTTCACGTTACTACACCTTTCCTCTTGATGTAAGTATCGCTCTCTAAGTAAGGCTTTACATACCACATAACTAAATGATCTCTCCTGCCATAGGAGCCCCCACTTAGCTAGAAAATATCCTTACAGGACTCAGAAGGAGCACGGTCCCAGCAGCGTGGGCTGCCCAAGGCTGTGCTGCTCACTCCCCTTCCCCACATGCCTCTAACCAACACCTCTAACCGCAGAACCACCTGAGGAAGGCAAGGTTTAGTCAATGCTGATAGCAATAACTTATTTTAAGATTGCATTGCCTATTTTATGCTGCTACATGTTGCATATTCACAGAGCCTTGTGTCTTGCACACACCTTTGACACCCTAGAAGACAGAGATGCTGAGCATCCTCAGCTTATTCTAGCTGGGAAATTAGGCCTTTGGGTCTCCTAAAATTGCCCCCCCCCCAACTATTATTGATCAAATCAGCAGTACACTTCATTACGTTATTGGATTAGTGAATTTTTACCTACTTTCCCTTCCTTAGCATTAAACAGCTACCAATTAATAAAGCTTTTTTTTTTTTTTTTTTAATAATTCTGACAACATCTTTCCTTTTTGCCAGAAGGATGCTCTATTTTATTTCTGAAAAACAGGATCAATCTTTGCACTAATAATGACTTACTGAATAAAATCTGTACCACTTCCATGGTGCTTTTCTAACAATACACTTTATTTGTACCTTGGCTTATAGAAAAGCCTGTACACCAATTGATCATTTCACTCACCAGTGAAATAAAACCAACCATGAGATGGATAATGGGAGCAGAACAATAGTACACATCTATTTAATGCTCGAGTTTAGACTAAGGGGTAACATAAAGCACAATGATGCTATAAAGAAAGAAAGAATGTAACTGCTGAGAACAACTATAAGCCTTATTCCTCCAAAAACGCTGGCTAACCTGAATGAGAAGCTGCTTTACTCTCATCTGCAAAATGACCCCTTTGAGCAATGCAGAGGCATCAATAAAACAGCAATTCAGTGTCACGTCCTGAAAGATCCAGCACCTTCCAGCAGCACACGCAGCTTCGTTTGGAAGTTCACTTAATTCTTACTTACTTACATTACTACTTACTACTTACATGTAGTGATCAACCACTAAGTTGCTTATATTGTAACATGTGATGACTAGAAATTGGCTTCCTTGTAAGTCAGCGTAGCCGTACGCTCATCATCATTATCTCCACAAAAGTTCAAGTGTAATTAGTGTCACCCCTATGTTCACTTTGTTCTATGACCTGAGCATTTACAGTTTATTGTAGGTTTCCATTTTTGTCTGAAGAGTTCAAAAAGCAGCTTCAAATCTGTGACTAATATATGCTTCTGCAATTCCTGCTTTCATAGTGTATAGTACAGGAATCAAACACCTTAAGCTCTGCTTGAGGTTTTTAAAGAATGTCAAACTACTAGCTTTTAAAATATATTTTAAGAAAAGAAGAATTGTGCAGAAGGAACACTAATTTAACTAACTTACTAACACAAAAGTATTTTAAAGGAAACGGGGCTCTTGCAGACTAGGCAATTTAAGATCCCAGTGAGTAGGACACCTGTTTTCAAAAACTTATTTTTTTGACAACCTTTATGCAGATCTGCAAGCAATAAGTAGCCACCAACATGCAGACCGGTTCATGGGTATATTATCAGCCAGTCCCTGAAAGAGGCAAGAGAAGGTTGAGGTGAAGTAGCAGGAATCTGTGAATCATGCATAGTATTTCTGGCTTGAGCTCTCAAAAGGCCAAAATGAAAGCACAGAGGACCATCGCAAAAAACTTCAATCAATCTAAAATAACCATCTACAGCTTATTTAAACTGTCGAGTTGGATATCAAATGATAGGCTGGTGTGGAAAATAATTCTATCGTCTTCTAGTGAAAAAAGGAGTGCAGGCAAATGGATTATAAAGTTAGGATAAAGCAGATGACCACATCCAAGAAATACATTGCTTTGTACAAACCTTAAGAAAGGAGTTGAAGGACAATGGTAAAATGAAATCCTGGAAGAAAGGAATTTGTGAGATACCACGCAACAGGAAAAGCCAGAGAAGATGGTTTCTTGTGAAAAGATGGTAATACACTTCATGAAAACCTAACCTAGTACCTTTCAACTTGAGATAATAAAAATATGTCAACGATATACTTATTGCAGCAATAAAATGCAATCGAGGGTGCAATCCAGGCACACAGCCAGTGCACACAAGATCACACAGCCGCAAACATTCATTACCTGTGTTAGAGGAGAGTTCAAGAAGAGGAACTGCTCTGGCCTGCAATACAGTACACCCACACCTGATCTCCTCTACCTTTTGCAGCATCTGATGATGCAAAAAATGTAGTGACTGTAGGTTCAACAGATCAGATGGGCTCGTTTATACCCACTCTTTGTTTACCCGTGTGTCTTTAAGAAGTCTAACCATAACTCATTATGTGTTCTAACATAAGCTTAAGTGATGTTTTGCTTCTTCACAAAGTCAAGCTTTTGCATAAGAACAAGTTTTACCCTATAATGCACTAACTAGACATACTTCCCTTAGGAAGGAGACACATGGGTTTATGTAGCATGTGGTTTAAAATCCTTTTTTATTCAGTTAATCTCTAGCTGTGGAATTGTGATTGAAATGCAAAAAAATGTATGTGTGTTTTCTGATAAGAACCATTTTGTTTTAGAGACAGGCAAAATGTTATCAAACATATACACTTTCTTCAAGTTTTTAAATTGATGATGGAAATTCCATAATCAGAACATGGCACAGCCAATCCAGGTTAAGTGATAACATTTTTTCATAAAAAAGAAAACAAAACCCCAACGCTTTGAAGTGTTCTTACAGTTACATCTTCATAATCCAGACATGAGAAGATCTGCACTCTTGACAACTCTGAATATTTGCTCTTTGGCTGGCTCCAGATAAAAGCTAACATTTCCTTTTCCTTTCCAATGCCTTCTCTCATTTTTTAATAGCAGTGAGACACAGTACAAAACGTTACCTCCACACGATTTGCCATCTTCTTCTAGTTTCTGGCCAGCTGGACATTTGCAGTGGTAGCTGCCAATGGTATTACAGCACTGGTCATGGCAGCCACCGTTCTCAGTGGTGCACTCATTTATGTCTGAAGGAAGAAAATACACAGCAGTCAGTAAATAGTGAGCATTGACCACATTACCTGGTTATCTGAGGACAATTGTGTATGATTGTGATGTGATGAAATGAAAAAGTTACTAAGATGCACAGCTAAGGCCCCTGGAGGCAACCGCAGGAGCAGGGACTCCCAGCTCTGTTGCTGTGCCCCCCAGCTCAACCAAGAGGTGCTACGGTGGGACTTTGCTCCCCGACTTCTGCATGAGGTAAGCTGCAGGGTCTGCCCAGCTCCAGCTGCAGGCTCTACCCAACACACCAACTTCCCACTTCCACGCAACCAGATCAGGAATAATCTTTTTATGGTCATTTCCACCAGGCTCACTTGTGCATGAGGTTGCTTCTAGCAGTCACGGCAGAGATGAGAAACCTCTAAAAGGTGGTAGTGTTTGAAGTCAGTTAAGGTCCTTCTTTCCTTCAGATACACATGCACTAGTATCTACACACCTCACACATTCACCTGATGAAGTCAGTGCTTGCCTACATGCAAAAATAGAACCTTACACATTATAAATGAAAACCATTAAAGAACCGCAGGAATAAATAAGTAAATAGGCTAGCCAATGGCTGAGAAGAATCAATAGTGAAGACATTTGCTTTTTAACCCATGTTTTTATATACCCTGCATAAGGATTTCTGAAGAAATCATCAGGCCAGCAATAGTGCTCTGTTGAACAGGATCGGAGACAACAGATGGTATGGAAATATTTCCAAACTAGAAAATTTGTCAAGTGGGATAAGTAAATGTAACAAAATCAGCAGGTATTTGCTGCACTGATTTCATCTACTCCGGAACATGTACTTGCACAATGCTTTCTTGCTTGCTTTGCTCTCTCTGAAGCGTTAATGCCACACAGACACGTAATTCATCAGTGCAGGGGGGTAAGCAGGGACAGCAACAAAACCACGTAAGAATAATGGGCTGCGGATGTCTTTTGTAACATTTTTTGACAAATGACTTGAACTGCTTTGATCGCAGAGCAGACCTCCTCAGCATGTTAGTAAGGGGAAAGCCAGAGCTAAGGGGACACACCAGCTTCTCAAACCTGGCACGAGAATGCAGGTGACAGATCTCACACCCGCAAGGCCTTTGGCACTGGTAGAGATCACACATTACATTCAGGCTAGAGAGCAAGAAAAGCAGGAGAAGGAAGATAAAGCAACAGAAGATAAGCATCATTGTGACTAAAAAAATCACAGTTACTTCATATTAGCAGCACTCCACATCTCCAGTGGGCAAACGGAGCTTTTTTAAAAACTTCTAATTAGACTCTGGTCAAAAGAAATACAAAGTGCTGCAAAGACAACTCAAAAAAAAGAAAGAATTTCACACTCATGCAAGAGGTGAGAGCCTTTCAACTGCAATCCTTAGCTGTTAAAGACTGAGATTTACCAAGGTTTGTTAGCTCTTCAATGAGCCTAAGCTTAACATTAATAGATCTTTTCTGATCCTGGCTAAAAAACACAGGTTAAAAGAAGTTTTAGGGGAGGTTTCAGACTACTAAAAAGCTAAAAGAAAAGTGTATCATGAAACATCAACATTTACTAAAGTGCAGCTGAAGAGGCACAAACTCACTAAAACCCTTGCATTTCTCTGCAGCTCTAAATTCAGTGTAATAACCGACAACAAAACTTTGTCCTCAGTGATACTGGAAAACATTGGAAAGCTATATAAAAGAAAAAAAATATTCAGCTATCTCAGAGCTACACTACAAACCAAATTCTGCCTAACTCGCGTGAAGTCAGCAAGGCTCTTCTCAATTTCATGGGAACACAATTTAGACAGAAACTTTTCCAAAGAAAAACACTTCCCCCCACTCCTGAATGTAAAAACAAATCATACCAAAATAAGACATTCGTCTGTTCGCTTCTCTTCAGCAAGAGACAGAGAGAACATATGACAAGCGACAGATTTTAGGCATATTCCTCAAAGCACTGGAAGAAAGCGTGCTAGCACTGAGCATCGTGCAGAAGATCGACAAAACAGGCATGTTCCAAATGATTTACTCCCCCTAACCTGCAGACATCTTGATGTGCCTTGTGGTAATAAACAGTAATGAGCCACATAATAACCCTGCTCCACAGCTTCGACTTCTATTTATACTAACAGTATTGAAAACTAATAAAATCTCTTGCTCTGTTAATTTTTTAAAAACAAAATAATGGGAATAATAACTACTTTATTCTTCTACACTGTTTAGCACCTACAGTACTACATGACCTCCTAGCACAAAATATTGACTAAGTGATGTGGTCTACAATATACAGCCCAATTTGTTAACACCACTGTCTGTCTTTTGAACCAAAATATTGGAAGAAAACCTTTCTAGCTGAGGAGCTAATCATTATCCTCTTGATTTCACTAGGGTATAATACATTCAGAAGTGCATAGTGCTATTGCATACTAATGTATAGAATGTTTTTCCTTTTGATTACAGAGTGTTTTTATTAGCAATCAGAAATCTTTTTTCTTTCTTATTCAGCATAAAATGCTGTGGTTCACCTATGAGCTTTGCCCCCCAAAAGTATCGGTGCTATATGATTGATAACCTCATCTTCTTCTTCAAACTCTCTGTCTTCTTAATGTTCTGTGGAGGATTTCCTTGTCTCTGCCTTAATACTTGTTCTCATCCTTTGATGAAATGTTATCATCCATTTCTTTGCTGGTTCTTACACCAGAAATCCAATGCTTTTTCTATTATATGCAGAAAACCTGACTCTTTATCCACATGTCTCCTTAAACAGACATCTCATTTAAAGCTAATCATCATAACTCAGAAATTAAATTAGACTTTAAGTCATCAAAATAAGCTCTTTGATACAACTTTATCGCTATTACAAAGCACTCACGTTGAAGGAACACACTCACGAGGTATAAATTGTACTAGTTTCAACCTCAGTGTTATGAAAATTTGCTCTCTAAGCATCTGCATCCTTTGCTGAACGGCCTCCTGTACAAGACCTTCTCCATTGCCTGTACCCTGCCAAGTTGTTTTGTGCGACTCAGTAATAAAGGTCAGATGTTGCCTCAGTCCAAGAAGCAAAAAATAAATGATCTGAATGTGAAGTAATAAAAAATGTGGTTTACATTTGTAAAAAGACAGTTCATACAGCTCTTATCAGCCACAATATTCCTAAAAACAGAGTAGTCAGAATTTTAAAATCCGATTACAGCTTTGCCACTGAAAAAAAAAAAAAAAGGAAAAAAAAAAGGAAAAAACCACCAACAAAAACAATTCTGTCAAATGATAAATTTCTGTCTGCTTTCCATATTCAATGTCACTCAAGGTTGCAAATATATTTGCCTTTTGAATAGCAAGAAAAATGACAGAAAATTTCTGACATGTAACAAGTCTGCCACGTTAGGTCTGACAAAAGTTCAATGTTATCAAGACTATCAATCCATCTGTAATGACATGCTGTAGGCGCTTCAAAAAAATAAATGTGATGTTTGCTACTGCAATGCTTCACATTTATTTATAGAGCCAATGTTGCAACACAAAAACATTATCTATGGGACATACTCTATGTGAGGCTTTCAATCCTGCCACATGAAGTTTTAAGGAAAAAAAATTTTGAAAAAACCCTTTACCTAGATTAACTTGCTATTAACTTTATATATGATCTGTCTACCATACACGTGGAAAAAAAACCTACAGTATATTTTTAAATCTACTAGTATGCCAGAATATGGTTTGTAGACATGTGCGTACATCCCACACTGCCTGCACATGTGGTATTAAAGAATGGCACTATATAAAAAGGTATTCTTTTGTCTAAAAGTCTCATCAAGTATTTGATATATGTGGGGGATCACGCCTTACTTTTTTTTTTTTCATGAAATGGACCACCTTTGAGCAATTAAATATGCCTA
The DNA here is from genome assembly GCF_023638135.1 of Falco biarmicus. Classification (NCBI taxonomy): domain Eukaryota; kingdom Metazoa; phylum Chordata; class Aves; order Falconiformes; family Falconidae; genus Falco; species Falco biarmicus. Next base: position 5,299,480 of record NC_079300.1, on the reverse strand, counting down.
GGAGCTATATGCTAAATGGAGAAGGACTGATTCCAATCCATTTACTTCACCATTCTTGTTTAATGCTGCTCAATCCCTGTCTGAAAATATCACACAGCACAGCAAGTCAGAGCAATCCTCAGCTCCAGGGAAAAAAAACCCTTCACCAAGTTTTTATGAAAGTCTAGGTGATTTCAGATTTCCTACAAATAAATGGACACCTTATATAAAAGTAAATACTGGACAAAGTGTTCTTCATCATTTCTTTTAAAAGAAATAAATTCAATTTGAAATCTAACAGAAGTGTCCTGCATTATTTGCTTGCTCTCTAAATGTAGCAAACAGATGAAGAAAAAAAACCCAAATGAGTCTAAAAAGCAGAAATACATGAGGGCAGGAGTCTTCTTCACACACCTCTACGCTGAGCTGTCGGTGTGGGCTGCAGCTCTGCAGGTTCTCCACATGGAGCTGCATTCAGCATCTTCAAAAGCCACCAAGGGATTAAGCCTGCCCTGAGTGCAGGACCCGACAGCCTTGCCGGAGGAGAAGCATCTGCACGGAGCAGGGCTGCCTGTGAGAGGCTGCTCTTCTGTAGCAGGAAAACAGGGCAGTGAATCGCCCTTTAATTTTGGCAACAGTGGTAGTTTTATGGGACCCACCAGGTAACCCATTGCCTAATGGTTAAAGTATTTTAAAGTACAGTTTAAGTACTTTTTAATTAAAATTACTTAAATTTACTTAAATGATGTATAAATGTAAGTATATTTTACCTGTTCATGCATTAAAAATTTTATGTGATACACGTTAATAAAGATTCATTTTAAGATAACAAAGAGAATCTTGTAAATGCAGTCCAGTATTTAAAACCTATTTTCCAAGGTTTCTATATTTATCAGCTGTATATGAGCTGCAATTTTATTTATTTAATGCAACCACACGCAAACTTGCCATTTCAGTGACCAGCCTTGGGGGCTAACCTGTGCTCTGACCCATAAGTTGCTGACTTCAGTGTGTGTCAGAGCTCGCTGGACTTGTAATAAATCACTGAAGTGGAATAAAATCTGTAAAATCATTCACATTGTTATTGCAATACCACATGAACAAAGCCCACCATCACAGAGAGGTTATTTTGATTAGTTTAAAAGTGTTGGGCTAACACACCGTGCTTCAATTAGGGGTCAAAGTAACAAGTACGTATTTATTTAGAAGGAAGACAGCATTTCACTAATAACACTTCTTCCCAGCTGGCATTTTCTCCTGAAGGCTATGATGAAGATGGTCTGATTTCAGGACTAGATGTTAAATATCTTTATCTAAGAAAGAGGTTTGATTACTCTTGCTAACAGGCACTGGCAGCTTACATTGACTTTCATAGCAATTTGAATATGTGAATTTCTAACTCAGAAAATATAACTAATACTTTCAGGTATAAAACCCTTATGATGGTTAGAATCAAAGCCTACATGTAGTTTATAAGGTTCAATTTAAATGCACCTAGATGTGTACCTTACCATATCCCGAGTGCCTGGTACATGAAGAAATGAGTATATATGCAACTATATTAAAATTTGCTTTTATAAGGAGGTGTCATATAGGCAAGTGTCATAATGCACACTTCACATCATCTCATTTATAGATCTAAATAATTTGATTCAATTTTTAAAAAGCACTAAAGATCCAGCAAATAGGTAGCTCTTTAACTTACAGTTTTAGACACTGTTTTTTAAAAATTATGGCCCAGATGGTCTGCAACCAAACCCATATGTCTAAAAAATCCTGAAACCTGAGAAAGTTGATTTGAACTTTTAAGGCTGCTCACTGCTATGACGCAACAGTTGACACAAGTGCATGCACACATACATCATAGCAACGTTATACATAAATATAACGCGAAGAGCAAATATACCAGACAGGCTGTTGAGCACAATGCTCACACCCCAGAGACTGCAGTTGTCTTTTTCTTCATTTTCTGCAAGAGCTTTGTAACAGTTGTCTTTGAACAGTAATTGTCTCTAAAACATAAATTACATACATCACTTCCAGCGCTAACCATAAATTATCTGCCTGAATAGAAAACAAAGCTGCTCATTCTGATAGTCAAGCAGTCCTACATGTGTATTGATTAAGCACTCTTAATGCTTTATTAGGTTTTCTTCCTCCACAAAGTCAATAACAGGACGAATATTTCTTCTGCTGCTGTTATGAAGTATCGTAAATCTGAGCAGTTATTAACAAGCGTCTGATTAGTGGAACAAACTTACCTGAGAGTTTGGCACAGATTCTCCATGCGTGAACTCTCAGAAAACACCCATCATTGCCACTGTCTCCACTGGCAGCTGTAGTACTTGTGCTTTCACAAGCTATCATCTCCTCTTTTTCATTATTTTTTTTTTTTAAGAAATTACTGCTGCACTCATTTCTCTTTATCCCCATGTCACTTTCATATACGCAGAGAACATCAGTCACGTAACAAATGTGTGCATGGCCCGCGTTCCTCGGGGATGTGTGTCTCTGGCACAGTTTGCTTTCTTTTGTTATTGGGGCACTAAATGCCATTTCATGAGATTTAGGTGCAAAACCAAAAGTCAAGCATAGCCCTTGTTAAATATACTTCACTAATATTTAATATTAACTTCTTTTTATTAAAATCATCATCTAAAGAAAAAAACCCAAACAGATTCATCAATCATTTGCACTTGCTCACATTAAGGATAACTCCTTTGAAGTCAGAATAAAATTCTGTAGAGGGGAAAAACAGGCTCAAAGTTTAAATAAGTGAAACAACAAGCTCTTAAACCCCAAAATCCTGGCAAGCACTATTAGACAAGACCTGTAATCCATCTTGTGCATCAGCAGAGAATGCTCAGTGCCCTGCTGCAGGTATAGAGATGGCCTGTTCCACCTCAAGTTCTCCTACTCCCTCTCTCTGCTAACTAATGACTAGTTTCTGTTCTGAAAATTGGGATTTAAAAGTCCTTTTAAAATCTGTTACTGGTTATGGCAGTCTTCCGTAACCATATACATGGCTGCTCTCTTTTTTTTTTTCCTTCTTTTCATTCCTAATGTCTTGAGCATCAATGACATTTTGCAACAACGACTTCCAAAACCAAACTGTTCTGTGAAAAAATACCGGCTTTGATTATTACTTTTTTAATCCCTCTTTCAAATTCTCTATCAAGCAGGAATAACTGTTTCCTAAAAGTGAAATGCAGGATCTAAAATCATGAACAAAGTTTTCCTTTCTAAATTAACTAGAATAACTAAGAGAGGCAGGGAAAAAAAAAAAATCTATCACAGTACAAAGAAATCCTGTAATAGTACTCATTTTTAGAATATGTTTTCCCAGACAAGGTATGAATAATGCAACTAAACATCCCAGAACATCTGAATTAAGCAACAACAGACTAACGGATGCTAATTGGCAATGATTGGAGATGATTGTGGAGTACGGCTGGAACTATGATTACAAACAGAGCTTATGCATCCAGCCCAAACCTCAAGTACCGTTGCTGCAATTAAAGATATTTTATCAAATTAGACAAGTGTTTGCCTTTGCCTGCTATGATGGTTATGAGCAAAACATAAAAGAAAGCATCGTCTGCTGTACTGCAACTTTCCTTACATCAGAGCTCTGCTGAGATGGATTACTTTCCACTTCAACTTTTCATGCCACAAAATGGAGCCTTTTTAGAAAGAATTCAGGACTCTGCAGTGCCATCCCTAAAAGCCCTTGCTTTTGTCTAAAAGTACTTTTGCCCTAAAAATGCATTCTCTTTGCAGTATGTCTAACTTCTAGTACCAACCAGCGCTGGTTATGCACACACAAACAAGAAAAGACTTTGAACTTTGAAAGTTTGATTCCACAATAGAAGCACTTAAGTATTTTGCAGGCAGGTAAACATTCTTTAAAGATTATTTCCAAAGCAGTGATTATTAGCAAGGAGTCTTAGCAACTGGATTTTCTTTTCTGCTTTGAGTGCTAAATCCCAAATATGAATTGCAAAGCACAAGCCAGGCGGCTGCCTCTAGCCAAGCCAAGTCCTGGTGCCTAAAGGAGAGTTCACAAAGTGCATCCTGAACCCGAGACAGGCTTGAATCTTGCTGCCTTCTGCTTTCCTGGGTAAGAAAATCAGTAGAAGATATCAGGTCACAAACTCAGGGCTGGCTTTTTCCCAGCTTTTTCTATTACCCCAACAAGATGTCCAACTTGCCTCTCTTGCTCTTGTATCTCTGGAAAATTTAAATGCAGAACTGCTGCTTTTCCTCCAGCTTCCTATGATCTCCTATAAATCGAGTAATCAGAACTGAATTGAAAAGGGATATAGAAAAAAACTTAGCACTTACAGTCATTAAGCTTTATAAATCTCCTAATTAAGTTTTATATATTCCTCTAATAAAAGAACTACTTGCTTCCATATTAAAAATAAATAAATAAAAAATCTCGGCTATGCCACATTATGGAGGTTCTTGGGCCAAGATAACTGGAGAATGACAGCCAGTATACGTAAGTGTAAATAACCCAGCGTTACCTGTGGGTTAGCTAGTGCCAGCATCCACAGAACAAAAGGCAAGCTCAGAGATATACAGCGCTGGCATCAAAAAAGAACAGCAAGGAAACAAAGGCAGGAATGCACGAGCTGCTGCCTTTGTTTCCTTGCTGTTCTTCTTCGATGACATGTATTTTTAAGAGATTTAAGATGTCACACCCTGTGAAGAGCACTGCAATACTCCACCACATAAATAACAAAACCAAAGATAAAGATAGAGGTGTACATGGTTGATGTCTTTCAGACTCACCAGGAGAAGAGGTGAATGAACAATGTCATGCACAAATAAATATGTTTGCTCCAAGTAAAATCTATAATGATGGGTCAGATTCTGCCCAATTTAGGGGTGGCATACTTTGGTACCCATGTGCAACATGGGGTGTTTAAAAGCTCTGGTATGCTATTCCTTGAAAATCTATGTAAGCAGCAATTGGAGTTAGCCACAGCAGGAGTCTGAGCGAGGCGAGCTCCAGCCAGCAGGATGCAGGAACAGGGAACTGGGCACTACAGGAACAGCTCATTCGAAAATTGGCTTCCAAACATTCAAGGAAAGGTAACTCAAATAATGGTTTTAGCTTCTAGTTGCAGAAAAGATGACAAAAAAAAGTATTAATGTAAGTGTAGAATAAAGTGAGATAAATGCTAGCTTTGTCTCTTCCTCTGTCTTTATTCCGTACTCAGAAAAAGAACCGATCAAACTGCAAATGCACAGCTCTTTTTCTCTACGCCTGTAAAATAAATGTCTCTAATCCAGAAGCATTCTCCCTTCCACTGCAATGCTGTGGAAAAGGGACATTTGAAGCACTCCTCAGTAAATCCTGGTGCTTCAATTCCCACTGGGGCAGGCTCTCACCTGGTACAAAACACTATCTGATGTCATTCCAGCAGTGTGACCAGAACGGCAGGTGCAAAGCGATCACGCTGGCGCAGGAGGAACCCCTCAGCAGAGGGCATGTCAAACCACATCGCCTGCCTACAGCCCCCGTTACAGGGCCAGAGCCACAAGTCCAGAAGCTGCTGCTTAACATACAAACAGGCTGATTATTACAATAGTACAGTCTGAGCAAGGTAACAAATTAAGCAGCTTAAATTTCAGGGCATTCCTATTGTAATAAGCCGGTTCCTTATGAACTATTCTTTTACATAATATAATTAACCCCAGGACTAAGCATGTGAGCAAATTAGTTCATTTTTCACATGAATAATTAAAACCTTTTTTCTTTTTTTTTTTTTTCCCCAAAACCATTACAAACTGAAATGAATGTAAAAGATTTCTCAGCAGAGAAAGGATGATGTATGCCCAGCTTCTGATTTAGAATTGGAATTCATTATTGAGATTTGAATGGAAGCTCCTACTTTCTTTTCTTATTTTTCTTAATAGCTGTCCTTGCCAGTCAATGTCAATCACTAGTAGAACAGGATCTACTCATCATCAGATATAGCCTGGGATTAGATCAAACAGCAATGAATGGTACGCCTCCGCTACTGACTTAAATGGGTTAAATATTTCTTTCTTCCTATATCCTCCTGAATATTCTCTCCCATCTTTTGTTTTCCATTTCTAGATCTTCCTGAAAGTTATGTGGGCAGAATTACTCACTGCCCTGACAAAAATCCTACACTAACTATAGTTGTAAAGTCATCTCACTTTCTACTACAGAAAATAACTTTTCTGTAATCATTGCCCGCATGGCTGAAACACAATCATACAACCAGGTCACTTGTTTACAAGAGACATAAATGAGAACTCGTTATTTCGTTTACATAGACATATGCCAATAGCACTTAGCTGCACTCAGTCACTGTGTCTTCTAGTAACTGATCTTGTGTGTCAAGGGCAAAGGAACCCATAGAAAAAAAGAAAAAAAAAAAAGATTAAATCTTCATCAGTTTAATTTGTACAGAAACCCAAGGGAAGTCATTATTCCCAGAGACTTCATTGCCTAATTTGTCTTCTGAATTCTTCTAACTTATCTGACACCAATGGGTGCTTGTTAACTATTGCTTATTGTGACTGCAGGGCAGGTTTGCTAAGGAGCACAGCATGCAATAGCCTACGTGCACAAAAAGCAGCGTTATTCAGGGCTGAGCACCTCGATGAACGGGAGCCGCTGGGTGCTTCAGAAAGGCAGCTATGTCATTTAGCACTAAACAGGAGCTAAATATTTCAGAGAGGTCTGGATCCTTCTCACCAGAAATGGCAGTGAGGTGAGCATCCTTTAACTGGAATTCCCACTAAGGAACTCAAGTGGGAGGATTAAACTTGGTTATAGAGTTATATCAAGCTTTGAAAAGAGATGTACAAACCACAAACTTGCATACAGTTTTTACTAATGGCAAACTCGAAGCAAAGGATGGAAGAAATAAGATTTTCTTTTCCCAGATAAATTAGCAATGAGTAGCAGAGAACTGCTGTGATTTCTCGGGGCCTTTCCTAGCAGACAAGCACAGAGGTCTCCTTTAAAACAAATAAATCAGCCTCAGCGTGATGGTGTAAGTCAGACACTGCAGAAACAACAATCTGGCAGAAAGTTACCTCAGCCTGACACTGGCATTTGAACCTGGGACATTCACCGCTTCTGCAAGTGCATGTGTTCACCACGTGTAGCGGCTGTTGTTAGCAGAGGTAGCAGACTTAGTTTTACAGCCTGGGAGTTCTGGTTATAAAAATATGTGATCTCAGGGTTTTTAAACCACCAAATGTCAGAGGTGATCACAGGCAGAAATTAGAGGGCTGAAATTGTTAATTCTGCATTGCTAAAACTGATTCATACCAGAGCCAGAAAGAGCCAGTTTTATGTAACCCAAACTTCACACTCTGGTTCCCAATACAAACTAAATTTTCCTTTTAAATCTACTTGGATGTCAGGCATCTGGTTTTGATAGAGCGCCATGCTCAATTTTTTCAGAGGTCAAAACTGAAAAGAAATTTGCATTTGTGTTTTCAGCAAGGCATCAGTGAGATGGCATAAATAATTTAAAACTTCACAGTTACTACATCAGTTGATCTTTTCAAACATGATCATTACACCTTAAAACATGCGTTGTTCTACCTTTCTCACAGCAAACAGCAGACATATTTTTTATGTTCCTCACTATTAACAAAGGGTATACCATTGTAAAAACTTAAATAACACACTCCTATAAAGTTGTTGGGTTTTGGATAACCACCTATATATTTTTGAGCAGCACTAAGGTCAAAGTATTAAATTTAATACTCTTAAACAGAACACATATTAGAAATAAATTTGAAGTACTAAAGAGCTATTGTAGATGTTCAATAAATCAAAAACAGACATCAAAGGGCAGATACTAGCAGGGGTAGAAAAATCCAAACATGGCCGGAGAGGCTGTGAGGAAATAAATACATATCCACCTGGCACTTGTGTGCAGCGCACAAAACGGGCAAAACAAGTACATTCCACGGGCACATCTATTGTTTGGAGCCTGAGTCCTGTTTTTAAAAGAGTGAGGAAATAAATCAATGAATATGTTTACCTTGATCTCTAGCTCACTCTTCCAGACCACTCGGAGCATCTAATTTAACCAAACCTCTTCAAACCAAACACTGCCAGATCTTCAGCATGTGGAAAAACAGTTGTACACGTACGTCAGAAGAATCCGAGGCTGAACAGCCTGATCTGAACATACCCTGGACAAATGCTATTGAAGACCAAGACCTTTCTTGCTATACACATAAGTCCCTCCTAAGTGTGAGCATCTAGGCGGGAGAGCTGCAGTGCCAAGGCCACAGGTCAACACCAGTTCACAGCTCAGGTTTCCACATTCAGAATTTCACCCTTCAGTTCCAATTAAAAAATAAATTCCTCACATTCAACCCAAGCTAATTACTTTTTTGCATGGAAGAGACAGCCAAATTCATTCTGACGCACAAAAGGGAAGTGTGATATATGAGCAAAGTACATGTAGTATAATGTTATGGATGGTTCTGAAAATCTAGCCAGAAACATACGTCGCTCCTAACATCGTAGCTGTTGCCAACAGTTACCACCTGATGTTGTCTGAGAGACTGCAACGATTTCATGTTCAAAGGAAAAGGCAAAGACTCGTATCTCAGATACCACACTGCTGCTAGTGATGGCAACAGTGAATTTTTAACAACTGCAGAACATTCCTAGAGAAGGCAGTGATCACCAGCACGTGGGATGCACTGCACTGCATACGTGTCCCTGCGTTGCTTAAAAAACAGCACGCTGCCCCAAAATCCTGAAAGCTGGCTGTGAAGCTTTCTGGTGAGGAACTGATGCTGTGAGGCCATCAAGCTGATCTTCAATTACAGGGTACTTAAGCTGTGAATTTTACTTCTGTGAATACCGTACCACTTCCTTTGCCTGCCTAAAAGCTTAAAAAGCTTAATTTTTACTAAATCCTTATATGGCTTCTCCAGGGTACCCACATTCTGAGCATTAACAGTGGGAAAAAAATGGTAACATGTGGACGTTTCCGCACGTATTTTTTTTAAACATGGGAAAGATGTGTACAGTGAGCAACACAAGTAACACTAAAACTTGGTTACTACATCAATAGAGCAGAAGACCACAGGTTCAAAGACAGAAGAAAACTAGTAGTTTAACTTAATAGGCAATCTTCTATACAACAACAGCAACAAAAAGCTAAAAAGGATTATTTGGGAGTCTTAAACAACCCAAAATTATTAATGGAAATTTTTTTTAGCAACTGAGGAAGTCTGTCTATGTACTACTCCAGAAAAGCTTTGCAACGCCTCTGGATGAAAAGCAATACTTAAAAAAAGGTACCTTTGTCTGACCTAATATGAAAACATTAACACTCAGAGGTGGTTGTGGTTCTTCCCACATGCAAAGATTCACAAAAATTAATGTTAATAAACATGCTTATCAGAAGATACAAAATACCTTTTAAGAATGCTTTGGCATTGTTGAAAATAATTTTACACTTGAAACGATGAAAAAACCAAAGCTCAAATCTCTATGTCGGAACCGCACTGTGAACAGGAGCTAGAAGGCAAACTAGGGGACTAGACATGGCAGAAAGGAGACCACACGGTGGGACTGTGGCTGGTGGTCCTCGAGGACTGCCGCTGTGCCTAAGCTAAAGGCTGGATGGCAGCGAGTGTACTGGAGAAAAGAAAGGAGCTCGGAAAATATTTCTTTCCATGACAATCATTCCTACTTTCTCTTTACTACTGAGTTTGGCCCACTATAGAGGAGATAGATGATTGATGGTGTAAAGTAACAAAGTATGCTTGGACATCTAACAGCACCATACACCTCTGAAATATATATTTTTAAATGTGGCTCTTTTTCATCTACTTTCTTCTCTTCCCACCCCCCCACCCCCCCCAAGGGATCTTTTCCCGAAATTCCTCTTGTGCGTTGTCAGAGGGACCAAGAGACAGCTTTTCTAAGCTTGCAACCCAGAGAGCTAACATTCCCCTGCAAAACAGACATCACACTTAACTTGCTATAATCTGCATCCTAGGTAAAAGTTCTTCACAAAATCCAAAATACTTTTAGGCTTTTATTTTTTTTTCATATTTGTTCCTTTTCCTCCACCTCAGCAGCTGTACACTTCTGGTTAAATTAAAAACTGGCCAACTATAGTTTTGTGGGGTTTTCCCCTCAAATGCTAACGTATAATTATAAGATGGGGGGAATAAAATTACAAATTCAGCCAAGGTCATTAATGTACAAAATGCAAATTGTCTCCCATTTGTCAAAGACCCTGGGGAAGTCTAGAGATAATTGAAATGATAGATGAACAGAGGAGACTAACTGCTAATGGTCTGTATATCAATGAATCAATGTCACATTTATGAAGGGCTTTGGGAAATTATTTTAAATACTTCATCTATAGCTCAAGTTTAGCCTACTTTTTCTTTTTAATGCTGAAAAATTAATGACAAAGTTCAGTTTATAGTTACAAAATTGTAAACCTGTGGTAATTTAAGCTCAACAGCAAGATATTGAAAAACTACTCATGTTTATGCCAGAAATGACCAAATTTCTCAATTATCAGGGATTATGGTATAACTAAGAGCAGTATATATTTCAGAGATTATCATATATAGGACCAGCCCTCACCCTCAGAGCATCTGAAGTCATCTATTTTCCTGTGTATCTCATTTCCTCCAGAATTTGAATAAATTAGAAAACCAGGGAATATACCTGCCACTGATTCTCATGCTTACCTGTTTTCCTCGTATTTTTAATTGCAAACTGAACTACTTAGAGCAGGAGCTATTTGCAGATGTATTTATGGGGCACTGACTAAATAGGAAGAGGAACAAGAGAAAGGAAAAACAGAAATATTTCCTTTTCAAACAAAAAGTGAAGGGAATCTTGGAGGTAACTTTGTTACAGTTGCACAGAAAAATTGTATTTCCACTTCCAAAGAGGAAATGCTACAAACCAGTAAGTCGCTCTGCATGGTCTTCTCCCAGTTGTGTACGGGCCATGGTACGTTAGTGAGACAGTGAGGACAAGGCATAAATAAAAACAAAGTTTCAAACATTTAGATGCCATTTTGGTTGAATCTGCAAATAGTTTGAGGAATGGAGGCAGCAGTTTAGAGTTTTTATTTTCTGTTATTATGATGTTTATTATTCCCCCTCAACCGCCCAGTATTTTTCTACTTTTCTTCCCACACAACAGGAAGGGTTTGGATGAAGGGAAATCAACAGGACACCTGCAAGCTTTTTTTTTTTTTTTTTTTTTTTTTTTAAAAAAAGCACTTTTTCTAGCAAGGAGAAATAAACTACCATACTTTGCTGAAACAGGGAGCATCACTACAAAATCACCTGAATTAAACCCCTTTTCATTCTCGCTCTCACTGAACGAAATCACATGGGGGGGGGGGCAGAGGGGAAGAGGTGAGTTTTTATGGATGGTCTGTAGGATTGAGAAAGATTTGCTTCATCTGAAAATAGTACCACAATTGCACGGCTTGTGGAAACATGAACTAATCTGGAAATTACATCTGGATTTCCACAGAATTTGAATAAGCTGGTTATATCTAAACAATACAACTGATTCTCCTATTACAGGATTTGGCACAGGAAGCAAGCAAGTGAATAAGGCTCTCGGGAAAACTTTGCTGTCTGAGAAAAGATAACATGTATGCATTGCAGGTAAAGTTCACACTAAATTTTCTGGTCATTATAAATTACAATGACAAACATATATAAAAAGAATGAAGAAGTCCCATCAAGGTGATGAGACAACAAGGAAGGATTCCCACATGTTGGAACCAGTCCTCTCGATTATAAAATATTGCTGGGGACTGTGGAGATCTGGTCCGGCTCCCCTTACGATAACAACAAACCTTGCGGCAAAACTGATCAGAAATGCAAGATCCATGCAAAAAAGTACCCCCCAAATCCATCTGCTGAGGACCACCGCTGGCCAGACTGACCATCTTTTCTAAGAAATCTTTAACTTTCCAGTGCAGGTGGATATCAAGTCATTTCTCTGAGCACCTCAGTTTTGCTGCTTTCCATCTGGGCTGAATTTCCACCTGGGGCTTCATGGAGACAGTAGAGGGAAAAAAAAAAAAAATGGCCTTTACGGATTTTCAGGAGAATATTAACTCTCCGTCACCGCAGCCTCTAGCGCAAAGTAATCGGAAAAGGGCTATCAGTCAGTCATTCCACCTCGCAGGTGTACCATGAGGCTCAATTAATGACTCTGTGAAGTGCTGCCTCTCCCCGCTGTTGTTGTTATAGCTTACTAAGTAGCCAATTAATAAAACATTCAATTCCTCCATTTGCTGAAACACATTTCTTCTGCTAGATTTTAATTTTTTGAATGAGTGAAATACAAGTAAGATAATTTACATGAGTTAATGATACAGTACAAGTTAACTGATCAGTTATTCTGCATGAGGAGATATCTATTTGCAGGGAACAATTTATACACAGCCTTTCAGGGACATAATTACTTCTCAGCACACTCTTCCATTTTTATTTTTTGCTGTTTTACAGACGTGTCTCTCTCAATGTCCTAAGTGAAAGAAGGCTACTTGCCACTGATTACCCAACACATCCACAGAGGAAAGTTGGGAAGCATCTCTCCAGTGACAGGTTTTGATTTGTGGATGAAATTCCCCTTTTAACTGAGCCGTGCTTCTCCCGCTAACAAAGTCTTGCCAAAACCCTGGGATAAATTACTCTTTGTAGAGTAAGTTTTCCTCACGTCATATCCTCCACTCACTTTCTTCTTATTTCATTAAGATTTTGAGTTATATATACAAACTGTTCATTTCAAATACTCATTATGGAAATACTGCAAACCCAGAAGATGTCACAGTCATTTCTTTTACAGCTTTTCTTTTTGTAGGCGACATTCATATTGCAGAATAATTTAGACAGTAATTTAATCACAGGGTTTAGAGGTCCAGCAAATGTTACATTTACATAATGTCAGTCTTTCAGCAGATAATTTGGTCCTTTGCATGTGTTAAAAGACGACATGGCTTGTTAAGTTCACGTTAGTACATTTAACCCAACAGATGAATGGCTGGTTTGTTATTCTGCCATATATTTCTAATTTTCCCGAGGATGATTAGAAAATTCTATTTACAGTAAATTCATGAGCACCTTCATTCTATCACAGTGACAAACCAAAAAGAGATTATTTCATCTCAGGGTCTAGAAATCTCCTTAAAATGGTCGTAAGTCCTTGCTACACAGTAAACACCAAGACTTCTATTACATAAATACTACATCAGTTAATACTTTGCTTATGCCTGCTTTGAGTACATGTGACTGAAGTTATTAAAACGTGCCTCATAACTTAAGTTTTCTAATATTCTCGTAAGGAAGTATGGCTGTTTTGTAGTTTGGAAACATAGTATTCTTCTTTCTCTTGTCAAATGCTGCTAAAGAGAATGATATAGGATACAAGAAATATGACTTAGTTTCAGTGTGGTAATGCTACTACCCTGACATCCAAAAGATAAAATAAAAGGTGGTAAATCATTATTACTCAAAGAGAAATAGCATGTCTGTTCAAGTGATTTTGAAAAAGTACTACTGCATATTTAAATTTAAAAGAATAACAACCTAGTCAAACAGCATCTCAGGAGCCTTAACACTGAATACTTACATTTAATACTGTATTTCTGTCTTTTTATGTTGAAGTTGCACATTGTATCCTTGCTACTTACATTAAAATTGAAATCTTCCATTTAATTTAAACTTGTAAAAGACCAGAAAAACTGTTGCATCATCTGGCCAGCTTATGCTACTGTAGGATATTCCCCTATTTTCCATTGCTTCTCTTGTCTGGTTTTAAATGTAGTGTAGCTAACCACAGACAAAAAAAAAAAAAAAAAAATCAATAAGCCAAAAATTCCACCTGGAGCTGATATCACTTTTTGATCATTTACTTGTATCTTGGAACAATTTCACCACCCTTTAAGACAGAAATGTGTTTACCTAGAGGACAAATTCATACAGTCTTCTATCAATGAAATATATAACAGACATCCAGAGTGAGGGTCTGTAGGAAGCTGGAGAGCAAGGCAGCAGAACAATAGGAAAAGAGAGACACTGTCATCCTCCTTAACCCACTCAACTGACAATTGTTACCAGCCCTCCTTCTGCAGTGCAGAGAAACATTCTGCACTCCTTCTGTCCTGGCATAAGATTGTCAAAGGATCATACTTCATTTCTAGAACTATTTTATTTCTTCTCACCATACACAAAATAATAAATAGAAGTACTGCCCCTTCCCCCTTATTTGTGTGGTATTGTCTCTTTGCAGGATATTGGAGATACTGCCGTGGTCCTTGCTGCAGGCTGATAAGAGACCTAATTTGAGATGCGATGCAAGGGGCAGGGTAAGGGAGGGGAAGGTACAGCTGTTTTTTAATGCAGATTTTGAGAACAATGCATAAAAATTTCAAGTCAGTAGTTTGCAACCTGTATCCTTTATGAATTATTTTAATTTATTAAAGTAATTTGTTTTAAAAACTAAATCCAAAGAACATTTCTGTTATGGCGAGTTTGGGCTGAGGACTCCAGAAAAATCAGGCAACTCTACTTCTTCAATATGTAAGGCAATTGCATGTCATGTTAGCATTGAAAAAATGGAATTGCTTAATATGCGTTAATACTTAGATGATAAAGTTTTAAAACCATCAGGATTAAATCACATAAAGATTTAATTACCACTAAGCTTAAAAAAAAAGGATTATTTGCTATTGACATTTAAACACAGCAAGTTCCAAATTTAGAGTTAAGACGTTTGTCATCCAAGTGATAAAATTCTAAGCTCAAGACACTTCCTTTGTATATTCTTTAACGTAGTACATATTATGGCACTAAGACTGGATGACTCATCACCAAATGTATTTCCTTACTCAGTTGGTAAGCCCTTCGAGAGTTTAAGGAAATAGCCTACCAATGGCAGGCTGCATTTCCTTGAGTCAGAAGGTGCCACCAGTTAACCCCTTTGTCAAATAGTCTGGCACAGATATTACCATTTGTGTGTCTGCACTGGGAATCCATTGGAGAAAACATGCACCATGTCAAACTACTTCAAAACTCAATGTGTTATATTGATGTAAAACGAGATCTTTAAAGGCAAAATCCTTATAGTCCCTTACATCAATGAAATAATTAAACTAAAAAGTACCAGATGTTTTCCTAATCAAATAGCATGAAGTGCTAAACACCAATTTTCTTTTCCAACAAGTCTTTGTCATTCTTCTTGCAGCCCCTGATGTTTACCTACAGAAAAAAAAAAAAACCTCATCCACTCAGAGTTGTAAAATAAAGTTGGCTTACAAATCCAAACAAAAAGTCCAACCCTTAGACAAGAAAGCAGCGAAAAGTTATAGAAGTCACTCCAAAATGTTCTCATTAGCACTCCTTTAGTTAAGAATGAGAATCAAAAAAGTACCTCTGAGAGGAATGAATGTCACAGCTGTTTGTTGAGGTCATTATAATCATATCAGTGGCTTCTTGAATTTCACAGCTATAGCTATACATCCTTCACTGAGCTTAACTCAAAAGCCTAAGCCAGGATGAAAGCATACACACAACGTGCTTACAAACCAAAGAAGAAAATAAAATCTCAAAAGGTCAGATCTACTTTATAGTGCACATATAACTCTCCCATTTGTATCTTAACTCTAGTGAAGCCATAAAAGGGTAATATGTGAAGCTCAGATATTATATATGTATTCCCTATTGTATATTGACACTGCACAATACAGCATGATAGATATTTCACCACACTTATTTTGCAAACAAACCTCATTCGGTGCCAGGAATGAGAAACTACTTTGGTTTCTCGTAGCAAACTGTTACACAGTATTACTGGGAGACAACTCCAGCTTCCACCAATGTCAAACCTGGGATGGGCCACAATGATCCACTAGTAGCAGGCACAGGGTGTGCGACCTTGCTTTCCCTGAGAACCCAGTTACAAATAGCTAACGGCTGCCACCAAAGCCAGCCTTGCATAAACCTCGTTAACACAGCTAAGCTTCCCCTTACCATGAGTCATCAGTGCAAAGTGAAACAGTGCCTTTATGATATATAGGTTTCTTCATACACACAGGTTACACATTTAATTTGCTATTTACTGAAGCCTCCAAACTTGGCAGTAGAGGGAGACTGCACAATCGCCAAAATAATTGGGAAGAATTAAGACTAGACAGTATAGTAATGACACAAGCCTCAGGAGAGATCACACAGATGTTTCCTGTGTTAAGCATAAACTATCTGCAACCGCAACTAGTAAACAATAAACTAATTGATACAAGTGCCCACCCAGTGCAAAAGGGGAATACTTTAGTGACTTTATGTGTAAAACATCTCACCTGTGTGCACTGTCCTACACAAGGCACGTAAGCCTCTGGGCTGGTGTCATGGCAAAGTCTGGAGGATGTCAGTCTCAAAGGGGCAAGATGACAAACAAGTTCTGTGATTTAATTAGGCCACAACTTTATTAACCTATTTCTTCAGGGAACTACTAGTGATAGCTCACACAGCGCAGACCATGATTCATTTTTTAATCATTTCTGTCTGGTAAAGAGCTGTGTCAATGTTTCCCTCCCTCCTCCTCTACATAGCTGAATTCCTCTGAGTAACACCAAAGGGATCTATGTGCATGGGGGTGCCTTTACTATTATCAGCCCCATGCTGTACCCCACTTCTTTTTAAGGACAACCTCAGTCCCCCAGGGAAGAAGTACCTGCACAGGCAACATGCAGGCATGGTAGTTCAGCTCCTTCTCCTCAGTCCCAGCTATGGATATGGAGTACAGAAACAATTAACGGTTCCCTCTACAGAATTTCCCACTAGGAAGGTAGACTTTAATACTTAAAAAAAAAAAAAAAAAATCACATAAAATGCAATTTATCCAGAGGGCAGTTATGCTGCCTTCTGGGCTTGTCTCCACCTGAAGGGCAGGTCTGATAAAACCCAGGAAGTCCTTCCAATACAGTCCCCTTGTCAAATCCCAAATGAATCTTGTTTACGTGCAGAACAAACACTTCCCAGGGCTCTTCTGGGGGGCAGGGGGGGGATTAGCCCATCTGGCCTTGTGCTGGCTGGCCAAGGGTTGTTTTACCTTTGAGGTACAGCTGCAAATTTCCAGGGGAATTGCCTGTCCAGCTGAAGACCCAGCGCACAGTAGAACCAAACATTAGCTTTCGCCATCATAATTTTTTTTTAAGAAGACTACAGCCCAAGACACATTCAGATGAAGACACAACAATCAACTTCTATAGCACTTGCAACTTTTGGGCCAAGTACTCTGCAGGCAGAGCTCCAGTGACTTCAGAGTTACACCAAGAGAGAATATATTAATTGTCTGGCCAAGAGCATTAAAAAACATTCTTGTTATTGTTGTTAGAAGCCAAATGACAAGCAAT
The DNA here is from genome assembly GCF_023638135.1 of Falco biarmicus. Taxonomy (NCBI): domain Eukaryota; kingdom Metazoa; phylum Chordata; class Aves; order Falconiformes; family Falconidae; genus Falco; species Falco biarmicus. Next base: position 5,282,069 of record NC_079300.1, on the reverse strand, counting down.
TCATTACCGCACTGTAATTCAGTGCAATTTATTGGTTGATTTGCTGTGAGGGATTTTAGCTACATACTAATACACATACTATAAAAAGAATGCAAATTCAGTAATGCAAATCTAAATGAACGAGAAGTAACATTTTCTCACAGTTTGTGAGAAATTAACCTTTAACGTCTTTCCTATGCTTTGGGAACAGCACTTGGCCACAAGCTCTTACAGTAATAAAGCAGTGACCCATAGCAAAGAATAAATGTCAGAGTGAAATGATAACAGCAAGCCTATTTGCCAGAAAGTGGTAATTTATAAGATTTTAATTTGAGATCATCATGGGGGGTCAGCCTTATCAAATAATTCAAAATGTAGGTCACAATTATAGCCCTTGAAGTGTGGTTCTGCTCTGAAATGTGACTGTAAAAATGGCATGTTTATTATGTCTAAATGATTTCTTTATCAGATATATTGAGTTAACAGGTAAAATGGTAATGGGACAGACTTGATTTTTGCCTTCTCCATTTTTACATTTGTGTAGCTCACTGATTTCAGCAGTTATTTCTTATCTATATTACCCTAAAAGGAAAATCAGACCCCTCATTTTCTCGCCTTCCTGCTTAAAGTTCTGCAAAGCCAGGTTATGTCCTTGCTGTTCTCTGTATCACCAAAAGCTTTCAACAAATTTACACATTTCTAAGCTAACTGGAATGCAAAACCCCCAGTTCTCTCAACACTAAGGAAAACAAAACACAAGCCACCTCTCACTTCAGGCAAATTCCTTGGGTGGTGTCAGTCAGTGAGGCTCCACCAAAACCAGTGGAGTTCAGTAATGTACAGCCTTCCCTACAGCGCTGGCTCTTGGCATTGTTGGCTGTTCAAGTCTAACAGCAGAAGGAGAAAAGGCATTTGACAGGTTTTTAAATCACCCTGCCCAAACCAGTAACTGTGAAACCCTAATGCCTGTCTGAAGCAGGTCATTAGGAATGGCTGGAATCCAGCATATGTTTCAAAGTGAACCTTACAAAGCAGCTGGTCCAAGGAAGAAGGGAACAGCCACCAAACTCATTTCATACCTTTTCTCACAACATTTTCTACAGCTGTGAACCACTTCCACCTGGATTCTTGATATAACACAATGTAATTGCTTATTGCTCCCAGCTCCTCAGTCTGTTTCCAGAGATGCATTTGGGCCAGTTCTCAGCCGATTTCCAGAGAAACAAGATTAATTCTAGTGGAGCAACAGAATGAAACAAGAGCAGTGAGCAAGGCCCACCCACTGACGATAAGTGTGTTTGCTCCACCGCCACTTGTGCAGAGGTATGGAGACCGGAATGTTACTTATGTGCAGGAGAGACCTTGTCAATAGTACCCACAGTGAGTCAATTCAATATTGCTACTGCTAAGAGCAAGTCCTGTCCATCCTGTTGTGTCTTGAGAACTCGTATCTTTGCTTCTTTTTCTTTTAAACTACAATAGAAGTTATAAAGGCTGAAAAAGCCCTTACTCCTCTCTTTGACAAAACAAGCTGTAAACACAGAGAATGAACCCATCAAGAACAATGGGCTGATTCACCTTTCCATTGCACAGCTTAGAATCAGTTTGAGTAAATCAGACTTAAACACAATGCAAGTAAGCAGACTACATGAAAAATCTCCATAGCCTCCATTCATTAAGGTCATATTATAGTTTTTTCATGTGTCCAATTTTATTTCAATAATTACACTTCCGCAGTTATTTTGTCTCTTTACATTCTTCTGTCACAACTTTATGTAAATCAGCATATGTATTCATAAAATTTGATACTGACATGCAAATAGAGGATTAAAACAGACTGAAGTCTGTATATCTCTGTCCTAAATGTTGTCATGGACTGAAAAATACAACTAACCATTAAAATGTCGTGGGATTGCTGAACTCCACAATTTCAAGAAGTAAAACTCTGCTGTTACTTCAAAATACTTTTCAATTTATCTCATCTTCTCCAAGGTGTATTCCCAAGAGAGGGAATAACTGGGTGGTCATATAGACTGAAGAGCTTGTGGCATTGTATGGGGGTGACAACTGAACCCAGGGAAGCATAACATAAAATATAATACCTTGCATTATAAAACAAGGTAGGCGAAATGCAACAAATTACTCCTTACAGACAATTTGTTGCTTAATGGCCTGAAGCAATACCAAGAGCTGTTAGAGCTGGTAAGACAGTCCTTAACCATAGTAACAATCTATACACTAGGATTAATGTTATCATAAAGTTCAAGCAATGGTTTATAACTCCAAATATTGGCAGAAGCAATGAATTTCTGTCTCTTGGAAAGCAGAGTAACTCACATTAAGGAAATCAGAAGTGAAAAGCAAGGAGAAGGGAGAAGAAAAACTCCTGCCCTCCAAATGAATTGGTTTCACTTATTATAGTGTGTGCGTTTGAAAATACACAATTATGGGTCAGAAAACAGAACATGAAGTAATGCACTGAAAACACCTTTCTGGTTCTTTCTCCCAGGTTGAGTCAGCGTTCTGACAGCATTTTAAAGCTGATGCACATGGCTTAGCAGACACAGAAGAATAAGCCTGCTTCTAGGAGGCAAATGCCTGGCAGTATGTGCTTGGTCACAAACGCACATGAAATGAATGGAGATCTTCCAGAAGCAGCTGATATTTTGTCCAATAACCTACCAACAAAAATAGCCTGAAAGACACATCCTCTTTAACGGTACCTATCCAAAGCTTCAACAGATAGCCCAAATCTCTTGGAAGACTGAGTACGAAAACCTGAAGGTTGATAGTGAGAGTTAAAATAAGCCCAAATTCAGTCCTAATAAATACTGTGTACTAGTCAAAGCTTTTAAGAAACTCCACTGGGGTGCCAAATCCCACAATAGCAAGCTATCTCATTAAATTTTTAACATTCAACTCCTGATCCAGACTGGAAAAACCTCAGTAATCATTTCTCTCCAAGTCATCTCCCGCATTTGAGTTTCCAGATGGGTCTAGAGCAGATGCAAGTTCAGGAGCAGCAAGGGTTGGATTCCTGTTAGAACAGCTTGCTTTTTCTTACCAAGGATCAAAACCAGGTTAATTAATACTAGAACTATCTTTTAAGTTCTCCCATGCAATAGGACCTTTGAAATGAAAGCACAATGTGTTTCGATTAGCACATCTGAATATTTTGTATCCTTGCTTGCACTGAAGAACAAGGGAGAGGGAGCTGGCAGCATTGCACCATTTGATCTCATCTCTACTGCCTCCTTGGACAGTGCCTGCACTGGTGTCTGCCCATGGCTTCTATGTACTGCTGGGATATGGAAAAATAACCATCACTCCACCACCCAGCACTAACACACACACACACACACACCCCACTACTATAAGTTAAAAAAAACACCACCCAAACTACATTTTAAATAGGAAGCTTTTGGAAAATATACTGGCCTTTTGGCATTTCAATGTCTTGTGTATTATCCTGCTACTTTCTTCATCCTAAGTAGCTACATTACTCTTACAAACTAGCAATGGGTGTGGAAATATTTATTACCATATATATTTTCTGTACAGATCATCAAAGGATAGTGAAAAGTGCCTGTGTGCAGAAAGGGTGAAAGAGAAATGTAATTACTCCTGCTTGATCTGTTTATTTCAGAAGTTGGACACCAGTCATGGCCATGACATTTTCATTTTCCTGGATACACGACTGCATTCTAATCTCATTTGTGCTGGTGTAACTGCAGGAGGATCAGTGAGCTTTCCCCCATTTAGGTTTTGGTAAGTAACAACAGGAATCAGGCCCCTAACCCTTGATTGTTAATTCTGGTTCACCTCTCGCATCTACCAGTAGCTGTCAAAAAGATTTTGGAAAACTGTCAATCTCTGGTAAGAGATAAAATCTTGATTAATAAAAATAATTTGAAGCTGAGTTTGTTCTATTGGAAAGAGAGGTCATTGGCACTACAGTGTCAAGAAGCCAATATTTTTCAAACACATGGTATTCTTAGGGGAAATCAAAGCAAAGTCTGTACAGAGACTCCTGCCAAGTGAGCTAACAACTCCATTTAACAAAACAAAATCATCCTGATGCTTAAAGAACTCTTTCCTTAACAAATAAAAATCAAAGCAAAATGTAGACCAAAGTAAAATTGCTTCCATGATCAAATCAGAAGCTAAGGACCAAACCTGCATGTGAGGGAAGGGGAGTGGCGGGGCCGGGGGAAGGGAGTTTTGATTTTCCTTTTAACAAGCAAAAAGACTAATGGAAATGATAAACAGTGAAAATTCAGTTATCTGAGCTTCTGTTCAGCTGTTCTGTGATTTACCACGAAGTTGCTTAACAGATTCGAGTCTAAAGCTCTGCACAAACTGACAAAGTGAAGAGAAAGACTCCGTAGGAGTTGAGATGATCTTACTCAGCCTGACTGTCCCTTTATGTGCCTCCATTTGATATGTGCACACTCTATCCGATACCAGTGGCTTGGGTAACACTATCACAGTGAGCTCATCTGAGAGCAACCAAGGATTGGATGCAAGGGTTGCAATAATCAGGTTATTTCAATCTGCACGTGCAGATCTGCAAAATCTCACTGGCCTTGGCAACTTTCACTTCTGACACCTTTCAAAAACAAAACCAGCCCACAGAGGGCATTCCCGTACAGGGCTATGCATGCTTTTGTGGATGTTAAATATCCTTCCCACCTCTGACTAGTCATGCTTTTCTACCAGCACAATGCACAGATAACAAGGTGGTGAAGCATCCCACCAGTTAGCAGATACATGTAGGTACAACACTTCTTGTTAGTTTTTAACTTGTGATAAATTTAGTGGAGACACAGAGACTTTTGCTCCAAATTTTTATTTGGAGGAACTACACCAGGGCTCCAACAGATGCAATGCAGGATCAGAGAGGGTCACCTCCAGCCAAGCTCAGAGAGTGGCTCTAGTACTCTGAAATCTCAGATTTAAACCCTAAATGTTTTTGCATCAAGTTTTCCTCATTCAGTTTACTAAGATGGGGGGGGTGGTAGCCCTCTATATTCATTCTGTGATTCTATGAAGCTGTGCTTCTACAGACATGAGTATGTGTATATGTTGCAGATAACTAACTAGCTACATGACAATATGCATGAGATGAAACCAAAGCAAATGCCAGCATGATATATTGTGTCAGTAACATCAAAGGAGAAGGGGAGGGAAAGTGAGTGTGAAAATCAAACAGAGTACTTGGGAAAGAAAGCTAATTTTGAGTTTGATATGCACGAGTGACACTCATTAAAAATTGACGAGTGCATGTGAGAGGATGCCACCTGGGATTATGCAACTGCTAATTAACATTTAACACCATTTTCTAACCTTATAAAATATTCTTAGCCTGCTGAAGGCTTCTTCATAACAAGCACAATGAAAAAAAAAAAAAAAAAAACCACAACCCACCAAACCACCCAGCACCTAGCAACAGCAAATCGAATGGGAAAACTTTATGAACTTTTTAAAGCAACATAGGAGACATGAAGGGCTTGTTTAAAGGGACACTGCCAAGGCAAGCGCAGTCTATCAACAGGTGAAGACCTGTGTCTGTGCCCCCTGCTCTCTCTCAGCTGCTGGCAGCAAAGGAACAAAGGAGCAAAGGGACACAGCACTGGTTACAGGTACTTCTGGGTGAACGTGCCTTCTGGTGCAAACAGACCTTGGTCCTGCCAGGCTCCCACCATCTGGTGGCTTTCGCAGCGGCACTGATGCTGCTGCCTGTAGGATCCACTGGATTTTCATAGATTCATTTAGGTTAGAAAAGACCTTTAAAATCGTTGAGTCCAACGATAAACCTAACACTGCCAAGTCCACCACTAAACCATGTCCCGAAGCACCACGTCTACACGTCTTCTAAATACCTCCAGCACATATTAATATTACATTAATATAAAATCCAGCGCATGCAAATATTAAATATTTTCCAGCACAGCATCTGATTTCACCCTGAATGACACCCTCCTACTTACTGTAAGCCACAACTGGGAGTATTACGTGAGGTCTCTCACACATGAAATGTGGCATGAGCCTTGCAATAGCTGCTGATTTTCCCCGCACAACCTGTCTCCTGGATTCATGCCACTACCCAACAGCCCAATCCTGGCTTCTAGTCCTTCTTGTAACAGTAGCCAGAGGAAATATGGAGTCCAAGGCACCTAGCATTTATCCTTGCTGTAAGTTCACATGGCTTAGGCATCCCAAAATAGTCACTTTGAGAAGCTGGGTAGGAAGTATGGGAGAAAAGAGAATACTGAAAAGAACAGGAGAGAAAGCGGACAGAAAGCAGATAAGAGACCTGAGCCTGGTGGAACAGATCATTGCAGTGAGATGAAAGTGGCACATCTGCTGATTCAGCACAAAGTTTAAGGAGCCTGGGAACTTGCACTTCAGAGCATTTAACAAACTTAAACCCAAAGCAACAAGGTTTACAGATTACATTTGGGGTTGGCTATTTATGCTGTGTGTTTACACTGTATTTCATAGTTTAAACAAAGAAAGGAGGCCAGAAGGACAAACCTAAACAGAGCCTGCTTTTACAGGGCCCAATGCACAGGCACCTCAGCAGGTCTCGCTGCAGAAATGACAATAAGGTTCTCTGCAGTTACAAGGCATTTGTATAAACCCAGGAGCTTCCAGACTTGTAAGTGTCCCAGGAAGAAAGTGTTTGGGTTGGTTGTTCTGTTGGGTTTTTTTTTAAGATAAATATCAAATGCTGCATGAGTACACTGTAATTTTATGAAAAAAGATGGCCCCATGATATCTGAAATATGGCCCTAACTGCAGAATACTGACATATTTAGATTGATTTTAATTAATACATTGGTATTCATACAGCATGCCCAGGAGGATTCTTGTGTCTTTCTTCACATGCTTCCAGATGAACTTGCTAATTGAATGGTTAAATGCTTTCCACAGAGGCAAGATAGAGATTCTCCCTCTTTTCACTGGGAAAAGAGAATTGGATTAACTCTTACAAATAATTCTTCACCACAATCAAAACCTTTCAAAACAGAGTAATACCTCCAGCACTTTCAGCTGTGTTGCAGTTTAACCATGTTCCTTAAGTTTCATATATACCAACAGCTATTGATGTAGTGTAATCTATCTATACCCAAAAGATGTGACGTGTTGCCCTGCAGTTCTCCATTGTAATTAACAACTACTGTGGTACTTCTATCCTGGGTAACGGATAACAAGAACGACACACATTCAGGGAAGACTGAGTGCTGAGAAAACAATAAATGATGTTTCTCTAAAGGGGAAGTGTAAAAGAGGAAAGACAAAGGGGCTCAGTATATAAGCAGCAGCAATGTTCCAGCTACAATAGAAGACAACATGACAGACCAATAGAAGATAGTCGCACGGCAAGCAGCTTTAGATACTCCCTGGCAGATATGGTACTGAAGCAAAGCAGGACACTGAGAACTTTTAAATAAAAGGAGAGTTGGTTTTTCTAGCAGAATTTAAAGCAGTGCACTTCCACACGTTCTGCTTGGGTCTGTCCAAGCCTCCACCTACAGCTGCTGCCCTTTTGCTATTATGGGGCAGTGCCAGGAGCAGGGACAGCTCTGGAGTTACTGGAGTTGTACCCAGAGTAGGACAGCACTGCGCATCCAAAATTAAAGGCTATAACCTATATAAACTGTACAGGAGATATATCCTCTAAATAGAAGATGACAGGAGTGTCAACATATGAAAGAATGAATGCCTAGGATAAGTATTCTTTCTGTAAATAAGAACACTTTCCTTTTTACAGGCCCAAATCAAAAAATCCACTGCTGTATTACGTAAAGAGGTTCCTGGACAAAATGAGAGACCCAGGGCGGGACTGTGCTTCATGCCCAGCATCCACATTCATTTCTGAGCATGCCTGCCCTCAAGTTCGGATTTACAAACCCCACATACCATGCTGGCTTCCTCCTTATGAATTGCAAAACCTACACTGAGAAAATTTAGAGAATGATGTTTAGATTTTTTTTTTTTAGGATTATTTATCATTAAACATCATTGTTTTAAAATTTTAAAAAGTGTGGCCTTTTCTGAAATGGTCCCTGTTAAAAATGTAAAAATATACTTTCACATAAAGAGATACTTATTTTGTAGAAAACCCAGAGAGATAAAGCTTACTGATTGCTGCAAACTGTCATCTTCACAGGAAAAAGAAAAAAAAGATCAAACACAGACTTTAAAATCTGCCCAAAGCTCCTAACCCTTAAGCTAATAAAAGAAAAACAGTAAATCAGCTTTAAAAATATACTACCCATAACTTTATATTCCTAGAAAAGCATGTATCTGAAAATTATTACAACACAGATACAAAGTAAGAAAAAAATAAAGACCCTATCTTATATGCCAGAAGGAAATAGAGCAATTAAAAAAAAAAAAAAAAAAAGGCTTGAAAAGCCTATTCAAAGAATGGGGGAGTAGGTTACTTTGATTACCAATATGCAAATGAGGAAGGATATAGAAAAATGGCTTGCAGGGATGTGATATTTAAAAAACAAAAACAAAAAACAAACAAAAAAACCCCCACCACCTTATCAGAGCCTTCCAATATATGAACTTTCTATTTATATTATAAAGTAGCATTATAGGGTTTGTTTTCTTTCTTTATTTATTTTCTTAGCATTTCAGTTTAGAAAGCCACTGATAGTGAATTTTGGAGCACACTTGGAGCAGGTGGCTTGTTTTGTTTAAGGTTATTGTCAACAACTAATGACATAAGCTTATATTTGTCCATACTTCCTTTATTTATATGTTTCTGTCTGTACCCAGACGCAAACCAAAACCCAAAGACATGGAGTGGATTTTCTACAGCAAAGTGCTGATTACTTGACCCACCATGTTTGCCAGCTGCTTCATGGGGCACCAAATCCAAGATAGATTGGAATAATTAACTCAGAGAGCTACACCTGCACAGGCGAACATGATCAGATCCACAACCAGGACAAATGGTAACGTGGATTTACTCTATTCTACAGGGAACCAGAAAAATCACATTCTCTAGGAAAAAATCTTTTCAATAACACATGCCAGGCATCACAGACTCACATTGCTTCCTGCTAGTTTAACCTTTGGTTTATTTGCAGTTGATAACACCACAACAGTTTGTTGGAAATTTCCATTGTAATGAGGTAAATGGGAATTTGAGTAAGTCTCTAGCTGTGCTGAATGAAAACTCGTGCTATTTGTCCAGCAAGCTTAAACAATGACGTTTTAGTACTGAAAGATAAAGAAGGTACAGTCATTACTGTAGGACATTTCTTGATGGACTTCTTGTATGAAACCAGCATTCTCAAAAGGCAAACTAATTTGAATTTTCTACTCTTCAAGAAGAACATTTAGGGAAAAGCAGGTACAGCATTAAAAAAAAAAAAAAAAAGTAACTCCCACCTCCTAAAATTACAGCATAAAATCAAAACACAAAGTATAAATAGCAGGTTATGTAAAACTGAAGGAAACAAAGTTTTTCCTATTTTTACAAAAAAGCTGCAGCCAATGAAGCTAAGGTGCTTTCTACAAAAATATATACCATCCATGAAGCAACAGGGATAAATTTTGTTTCCAATCGCTGTACCTTAAGAACTCCCTCAGATTTATGACTAGTATGATAAAAAAGCAGGCAATTTAAACCCTTCCTGCTTTCCCTCTTCACCAACAAAAAGTAAAATTGATATTTGCTAATGTAAAAGAGCTCTTACTATGATTCGTTCAACTTTTCACTGTTACAAACTTTGTTGCAAGCAGGGGAAAAGCAAAATCGTTCTCTCCTCACCATACATATAATATTTTGTGTAAGGAAACAAAGCGCATACATGCAAACATGGACATTGATACCCAGCAGTGATGATAGCCACGCAGCCCCTGAAACCAAGTATGGGTCGCCTTAAAGTTTGTTTACGAGGTCTTACCCACCCTTGATTTCTGGAGCCATGGGGCAGCCTTGGGCGAGCTGCTGCATCTCTGTGGGACCCGTGCAGGGCGAAGATGATGAGTGTGACATCTGTCTGCACAGAGTCCTTATGGATTGATTATAAAACAAAGGGGTTTTGGCCAAGAAACACATGTCTGATCTAATGACTTATATTTCCTGCACAACATTCCTCTTACATCATTTGTACTGTCTCCGCTACACTTTACTGGGACTAATAAACATTCCACACTTACTCTGCAATGTATTTTCTCCCTGCAAGACAGCATACTTGCTATTAGCATGTAAACTGCACACTTGCCAGTCAGGCTAACCTCATCAATCTTGTCTAAAGCTGAGGAGCTTGTACCCTCTTATAGTATTTCTGGGCTTGCACTTCTTCAAATAAATTCATGCATTTATTGGGGCAAAAAAAAGAAAAAAAAAAAAAACAACACACACACACACACAAAAAAAACCAACACAAAAAACTTAAAGATTTCATCTCTAGACTTCAAAAATGGGACATATTAATGGAATGAAAAAGGATCACTTGAGTTATTTTTAGACACACACTTGATTTTTTTTAACCCAAAGGAATCCATTTTTGTGTTTCCCAGAAGAATACATTACAATTTCATCCCTGCTTTGAATTAAGAAAGCAGAATGAAGGAATTAAGATTTTTAAAATAACTACCAAAACCATGCCTTGGATTTCTGTGTTTATGCTCTCAATAATGACTAGCAAGTCACACCCTGAGGAGCAGAATAAATTAGGCGTGTACCATATTAACACAGCTTATTCTGGGGCTCACTTCAATATTCCTGCATGCCCCTGCACTGCACGGAGAAGATGATCTCCTCCTCAATGCCTTGAAAAACAGGGCTCTAACACATGCTGCCAGCATGCCCTGTGAGGAAGGCAGTCTCTGCCGGGAAGAGCTCACAGCTGAAGGAAGACAAGGAAAGAGGGACCAGGGGCGTCCCTGATGATCAGTCTGACCTGGTTCAGCATCCTGGCTGGCTAATGGCTGGGAAAGCAGCATAGCAGGAGGGAAAGGAAGAAGTCCTTTCCTCTCTTCATGCTCTGTTGGGATTTCCCAAGACAGAAATTGTACCTGGGCCACAGGGTACAACCGCTGTTCATGGGCACAGCATTTTTCTAGTCCTTCTGAAGAGATTTGTACAGTTTTGGGGCTCCACATACTGTAACAGTTCCCTCATTTTGCTTTGGTTGAGAGAAGTAATTTTTCACTTTCTCTAAAAAGGAACCACAGACAGATTTGTTTTGCAGCAAGAAGAGAAAGACAGAGAAAGATTATGAGCCTCACGCAATACTGTACAGGAAAACCACCAAAATAATAAAAAGACCTTTTTAAATTTCACCTCTGATATTTTAGAACCAATTCCTGAATTCCTCTGGAGGATTTGTGCATGAAGAATTTCAATATGTTGCCTATGCCTGAATTAACATGAGACTTCATTAAACAGAAGTAAATCTGAAACCTGAAAGATTAGACCTCAAAGTGCAAAAACATTTGCCATTTCAGAAGCTCCGGTCTTTAGCAGCACTGCTTCCTAGCAAAGCTTTTCCAGATGATACTTCACAAACGGAACATTGCTCATAATGTGAACAAAAGCTTTCACTAGTAGGAGAGGGGAAAAAAAGCATCCACATTATTTCATTCTGAAAAGTGGCTGTTGTACAGCAATTACTTTGCATAAAATCTTTCATAATGAATTAAGAACACCGAGTTAGTGCAGCAGCCAGTCTGACATAGCAGGCAATCCATCACAGAAATGATTCATAAATTAAATCATCCCCAACTAAGGCCTTCACATATCACTGTATAATAGCTCCTAAGGAGTCATTATGGGTATTCTGTCAATAATGCATAAACTTCATGACCCTTTTAACTCCTACCGCCCCTCAGATCCAAACTGTAATAGCCCATCACTCCCTCTCCCCGTTCATGATCGCTGCGCGCTGTTGTCTCACCCCCATGGAAGTCAATGAGAGTGCTGTCATTCATCTCTAGCAACAGAAACTCTCCTTCCCCTCGCCTTAGTTTTTTACAAAGAAATTCAAACTCAGCGGTGCTGCCAGGGCTGAAGCTGCATGCAGAAGACATGGAGAAACAAAGGAAATTAAGGATAAAATACCCTCTTTCCTTATATTGCCAACGTTCTGCCCAAACCATCGTTTGCATGATACAGAACACGTATACAGAGGCAGGCTTGTTTAGTCAGTTTAACCGCTACCATTGTTAATTGTTCTTAATTTTCTGCTTTCACATCATGGTTTCATGTGCAATTTCACCGATAAGAATTGATAAAGCCAGAAGAATAAGTCCCATTTGACATTACCTATGTGACTTGGTGGTTTTCTGAAATATTCCACCATAGCACCACTATTACCAGAGGGAAATGACAAACCAGCTGCTAAATGCCAGCTCTGCCAAGGTGAAACCAGCTGGAAGGTCCCATAGAGTAAAGGACCTAGGCAGCATTTCAGCCATTACCATCAAGGAAAGGTGCTTTCCATGTGAAGTGTCTTGTGTCGAGTAGTAAGCAAAATCGTTAACTTCAAATCTGAAATATATTGGTTAGAGAGTAGAATAACTGAATGTGAAATTCTGCGTCTAACATTTTACAGCCTTTGTTTAAAGTGAGCTATTTTGCAGAGGTTTCTTTTGGTAGAAGAAATATTATGGCCACATTCAGAAATTAGTGTATTGCTACTGCACAACAGGTTATACTTCTATTAGTTTAAGGACCACTTCACAGTAGGAAACTGCGTTCTTTCTTTTAAGAACTTGAAAAAGTTAAGAAACCTGTTTTGTTATGTACAAGAAACCATCCTGCAACTTAGTAAGCAGCAAGACAAAAGAAACGGTCCAAATACTGCAGGTTTTTTTCTTTGAAGGATTGTTTATGAAAAGAAAAAAATAAATCCCTTTTTAGCACAATATATTTACAAGAGAATTTGTACTACCAAGAAAGTCACTACTCAAAAACACTAAACAGTTTGAAGGACTATTTGAAATAAATGAAAACTAAAATTCTGAGTTTACTTTAGGATGCCCTTTTCTATGTAGCATGGAGTAAGTCAGTGTAATATGCAGGTGCATACATCTAGTAAAACAAGCTAAAATACAGCCTGCCTCATTACTGGAGCTTTTGCAATTTCATTGCTATTCATCTTACACCTTGCAGAGTTCACTTGTGGATCAGTCACATCAATTACTGCTTTATGCTCTGAGGCTCTGATATTACCTTCAGGAAAGCTCTGTACATCCAGATTCAAAGGCTGCCAAGGTGCAGTCGTGACTTAAAACATTATCATTTAGTTTTCACACACAACAAGGAAACCTATCATTGTGAAAATGGGTAATCAGCCAAATAATTTTACATTCATTTCAATTACAGGCCTGCAGTTTAAGTTCTAACAACTGAGTGAAAGTGTTGGGGGAGGGGTGGTGGCGGTGGTGTCAGCAGTAAATATTATTTGTAGTTTACTGGAATTTTCAAGGGAAAAAAAAAAGAAAAATGAGAATGAAATGAAGAATACAGACTGCAAGGAACCACACATACTGGGTTTCTTTCCAGTATTACTCTTCAGGATGGTTATTTCTCTTTCAGGGGTTTTATGCATGGTAAGCAGTAACAGAAACCAGAAATATTTTCATTGCAGCAGCCTTCTGGATCCACTGGGATAAATCACCTCTTATAATAGTAGCACCAAATACTTCATGTCATTTTAAACCTCTGGATGCCTAAACCCATCCTTTACTTCACTAGTAATTACTTTTTTAGAAAAAAGAAATATTACCTGCTTGACAATTTAAGCCAGCACTGACACATTAGTCTTTCTCTTTAGGTAGTGTCTCAGATGGAGCGTCCCTCCTAATGCCAAAGGCCAGGTTTGGGGAGACACGGATGGGTAAGGCACCCTGACACTATTTTCAGTCTGACACTGATGAAGGTCAAAGAAATGACAACTCACATTGTTTCCATCTAACAGCTTTTAGATTTGGTAAAACTATTTTTTTTCCTACCACTCTGCAAGGCAGAAAAATTCAAACACAAGTTTATTTTCATTTTTTCTGTGCTGTTTCCATACCTGAACACCACGAGCCTTGAACTATCCCACAGCTACTAATTATATTTGTGCTGAGGCTGGCCTTGGTGCTTTCTCTTTTTTGCATATACAAACATAAACACACTTTCCATAGGACATGTAATATCCTGAAAGCCACTGTTTCCATTAGTGAGAATTCTGAGAACGGTGAATTTTTCAAACTCCTTCCATTCCCATTAAAAACAAAGCCGGGTTGCTGTTGTCGTGACAGGCATTGAGCAGAAGTTGCTGTTGAACCACAGGATACATGAGCAGGACAGTCACGCTGACAGTCTCAGCAGTGGGTGCAACAGGGACACATCCTCAGGTGGTGTAAGCAATAAGTGAAACTCAACAAATGCAGTCAGGAGGATTTATAGGAGTTAAGTACCTTCCCAACGTTATGCAGCAAAATGACAAACAAGGACACGGCGTTGGCTACAGCTCTCCCACAGGACATTTATACCAGCACCACACTCCAAGTGAATTTGTGTGCTCCCTAGGACTCTAATTTTACATCTCACACAGCTGCACAGGCACTGAAGTCTCTTAATTGCTGCTCTTAGACTACCAAGCTGGTGTCAGAGTACATGATCGATAATTTTTTTAGGATTGTAAGTGGTGGGAGAAACAGTAAGAAGACAGCCATGCTTTGGGGAGGCAGGTCTGGAGGGGAAGTATTTGTTGTTGTTCTCTGTGTGTTTTAATATAAAATAAATGGACATGAAATCTGACTCATGTTTTATAGCCTCACAGCTCTACAATCCAGACTGCTCTTAGGCTACCCTTCCTTCAATCACCTTCAATCACCTGCTTTTGTCACCTGCCATTCAGCAGTAACTCCTTGGGTTTGAATTGTAAACACTCCAACTGGCATCACATGGCCCGATGCAGCAAGACTGAACATGAAAACTATCCCTGTGCACTGATTTGTATGAGAAAAACAGCTTCATACAGCCAATATAATTTCAAACCTATCTGGTGAAAAATTACATCCACAATTCAACTGCATGTCGAATTGGGTTTCCTGCAAACTTAGATCAAAGAGGTATTTATATATCTGAAACACAAGATAACCAAGACAATATTGCATTGGAACGTAACCACTTGACACACACACACCACTTGGGCTACTTGGAAGAATAAAAAATAAAAAAATAAAAAAAAACCCCAAACTCACTCAGAATAAGAATTTTCCTTTCACTGAATTTATTGTGCACCCAGATGCATGGCAAACCTTACTTGATCTCTCTGTCGCATGTGCAATGTTTCTTATTCAGATCAGAACACAAATGCGATCCACTAGCTTCACGTCTTTACTTCTTACATATTGACTTTTTTATATCCTTACCTGGCCTAGTTCCATTTATTAGGAGCATATAAAAAATGATTGCCTTCTATAACTCTTCTTCTAACAATGCCTCCAGCCTGAAGGCTTCATGAAGTTATAAGCAAAGATTTATATGTAATAAATTATTGAAAATGAAAAAGGTCTTAAATAAGTTCCGTCTTCAACAAAAGAGGTAGTATATTTCAGATAACAATGACTTTTCTAGTGAAGGGGAAGATAAAAGTGTATTTAACAGGTATTCTGATACCATAAACTAGAATACAATATTTGCATACTCAAATATATTACAGAAAAAGATGCTAATTCAAATCCTACATCAAGAAATGATTTATTGTAAATTGGGTTTCCACATACAACAATAAACTGCACTACAGACTTACATAGCTACACAGTCCAGTTGGCAAAGAGAATCCAGTTTAATTTTTTGAAAAGGCATATAATTGTTAAAACAAGAGGAAATACTAGAATGATATTTCCTGCCTTTGTAGCACATACCTCCTCTCTTAAATATCCCCTCGTAATTTTCCCATAGGAGTCCTACATCCACACCCCGTCACTCAATTCATAAAAAGGACACAGCTTAAGTCGATTAACACTACTTTTCCTTTGTGGCTTCCTGCTTTACTATGTTTTGCCGAGACAATTCCTTGACCAAACTTGACCTAATTCACACCTAATTTAGAGATGATGTTATGTATATAAACACATTAATAGATCAAGAAGCTATAATAATTAGAGTCATTATACTAGAAAACAACTCTCAAGATTCAAACTACAAAGACAGTTCTGAAAACTATCATGTGTGCTTTTTATGTTCTTATTTCAAATGAAAATAAATGCATTTTCACTGTACTGACATTTGACTTTGAACTAGTTTTAGATAGTTTAAACTTCTTATGGACATTGCAGGTACTGCACCTTAAGATATATAAAACTGTCCAAATAGAATTTATACCATTTTACACAAATAACACATCAAGCATGGAAGCCAAAGTGAGAACTGCATTTTCCCAAAACCAGAAATGAAATAATATTGAAATAATATACTACAGAAACTTCATGGGCAGTTTCTTCTAAATTACAGTCTTAAAAGCTTTTGCTATGGTTTTATTACAAAAAGCTTCAGTCTATTATACTGACAGAAAAACCTCTCCAGAAATTTGTTTTCACTTTCTATACACAGAAGGAAGATGATGGTATAAGACAAAGGTTATAAGATGGCTACAGTGGGATAATTCCAGAATTTAATTCTTTTAGAAACAAAAGTTAACAATCTTATTACTGCTAAAGAGTGAGTTACCACTTCCACGCTTAGCTTCTCTAATGTAAGGGGGAATCAACCATAAGGCTTGGATATCAACCAGTGCAGGGATGCGAAGCTTGCTGGGAAAGCTGATACTTTGCACCCCTCTCTCTGCGAAGTGCTCAGAGAACCACAAAGAAACATTTTAAAAATTCAGTGTTAATAACTAATTGCCATGTTACGAACACCAAGAGGCACCTACCAACAACTTCGGTTAAATAAACCAGAGGCCAAGGGAAGCACACTGCTCAGGGGGTTAACAACAGCCATGAGTGATGTCCATGCACCTGGAGCTGATTTCAGCCACCTGGGCAACATTGCTTCGGTAATTTAAACAGGGAGATGGAAGCTGTGCATTGCTCAGGACGTCAGCTTCACGTGCCTGCTTCAATCTGCTCTACTGGAAATGAGATGCATTCTCCTGCTTGGGAGGATTCTCAGAAAGCTCCTGAAGGCTAGAGGAGGGAATGGCGTGTTGGCCAGGGACAAGGACTGAAAGTGTGTTCTGTGTCTCTGTCACTTTTTCCTACAAAACAGGAAAGAGAATGAAACTGAAAATACAACGGTAGTCTGAAAAAATAAATATGTAAGGACTTAGATAAGATGGTTGGCCTTTGACAGCAGAAAACTGGACCTCATTATCCAGACTGAACCAGCTACCCCTAAATTTCCACAAAACTTCTGATTAGCCACCATGGTCCCAAAAGGTCCCATTCTGTCCTACCTCAGCACATGTGCATGGTTCTAAGAACACATAAAAAAACTCCAGTTTGTAATTCGGGGCTTAGTTTTCCTCTTTAGCCTTGTGCACTGCTGACTAGGCTCTACACAAAATTTCCTGAACATCAAATTTGCATTTGGGAAAAAAAAATAAACAAAAAAGACCCCTACAAGTGTACATTTTTTTCAGCAAAGTAATATACTTTTCTACCACCAGCAGTTTTTCAAATGCTGAAATACTGTTTCTTTTTCTAAATACGGTGCTCTAGGACACGCCTGGAGATTGCCCCATTCCCAGGAGATCTTTAGATTTATCTTGATCTATTTATTGGCTTCTTCCCATTGATTTCCATCAGCCTAGCAGTTTCATTTTCAATCTAAAACCCCCTGATGATTTTTTTTTTCATGCTGAATGTATTACGGGCCATGAAAGATCCTGCTATCAGAGCCTTCCTAATGAGTATGGGTAGATTTGCTTAGCCCTGAGAAAAGCCCAACTCCCATTTCCAGGAGCGTGCTGACTGCAGAGCTACCAGCAAACAGAATCTATTTTAGTTTCTTCCATCAGCAGGTTGGGCTGTAAATACATGCAGGAAGTATATCTGCAAGTAAGAAGGTGTCATCATTACATACTTATTTTCAGGATGGTGCCAGGCTTTAATATCTTCATAATCACGATTTACCATTTAAAAGCTGCCCCAAGCTATTGCCAATTTACAGCGGACACCCATGCTGAGCAATAATTGCTTGTACTGTGATAAAATAGATTTATTGTCAATATAAATATACTTACTGAAACAGCTTTTCTTAAATCTTTATGAGACACATCAGATAGCCCAATAAATGAAAGGAAATATTTCTGTGTATCAGACTTTTCACTTCATTTCCTAGAAAGATTGCAAAACATCGACACAAGGATCACACTAAAGGCTACATGTTCGAAACAACAATTTCCGAGAGAATAAAACACTATGAAGAAAGTTATCTCTACAGAAATCCACAGCAAGATCAGTCTATATGACCACGTTTGGCTCCAAAATGCACAAATATAGCTCAGACTTCAAAAGGAACAGAGTCCAGTTGATGGACCTTCTGGAGATATTTATCTGACAAAAGACTTCCAAGTTAGCCCCCTCCCCCTTAAGATATTATCTTTATAATATACCAAAAAAATCCTGGCCTTCGATATTCACCTAGCAGTACACTGGGTTGTGTTGAAATTAATAAATAATAGAGCCACTAGCAACCCACTATTGATTTTCTGCCGGATTTGTCTATCTCCTCAGAATTTTAAGAACTGTTTAAACAGATATATCCATTATGTGCTGGAAAGAATTTTAAAACTCCCCAGTAGGGCTGTAGTTGATGACATATTGACAGTATCTCAGACTGAAATAATTTTGGACACTCTGCTTATGTAGTCTGCAGATAGAGCCAAAAACACCCAGCTGAAGGGCAAAGTGAAGGTCAAATGCCTAAGGCAGTCACAAAAAGCAGCTATACTACAACACTATTGCTTCAACCCTTGGTCATCAGTTAGTGAAGACAGAAGCAATTCCTGTTATCAACTGTACAAATAAAATTATTAAACCATCAGACTGTTTTTCCATCGAAAAGAGTGCCCTAAGGACTGAGATTTTAACTCCGTTGCTAAAGAACTGAGGAGTTCTTATCTTCATTTGCTAATATAAACAGAATACCTTCACTAATTCCCCAAAGCAGCTCCCAGCTCTTTTGTAAAGCCTTCCTGAAGTTCTCTCCCCATGCTCTATTTCTATTGTGGCACAATTTAAGAGAACATTGAATGCATTAAATCTTGAAGGCTTCAGATTTTCCATTTGAAATGTAGGGCACCAGAACATTGTCACCTTGCTAATAAAATGGAATGATGTGGTTTCACAGCCATTTACCAATCCCTTGGAAACTAAAGCAATTCTTTTACATTTTAATGCACTTGTTTAATAGAAAAGCATAGAAGAGTTTTGGTTCAACTTTGACAGAAGACTAAAACAAGAACTTGTTAATCATCTGCATAAATGCTCCTTCTTGTACTGTTCCTATTTTCTGCTCCTTTGCTCGAGTAGAAATGTTTTCCTCATTATGATCTTGATTAAGAAGTTTGATGTGCTGACCTTGAATATCAAATTAAGCTCCATGCTGCAAGCAAAGCATCCTATCTTCTCTAGTGGCTTATAAACTCATTAGACACTTTAGACATAGTTTTAAAATTTGCTGACACTAAATTCATTTCATATAGAACAGAACCGTTAAGATTTATGAGGCAAATTTGCAGTTAAGTGAAATACGCGATCTCCAGGTGATTTCTGCCAGGAATCCCTTGCATCTAGGTTTTGCCTTGTTTTTAAAACAATGCCCTATTAAATATCAAACTGTTAATTATCTTTTCATTTTCCAGTCAAATGATCGACACAAGAAGAGAGACAGCACTCTGACAGCTGTTGGTATGAATCCGAGCCAGAAAGGCTACAGCAATGAAAGACGGTGTTTTCTTGGTGCCGTATGGCTCGAGACAGTGTGTTACACACCACGCAGAAGTTCAAAAGGAATAGTTTCAGTGTAAGAGTTCACTTGCTGCTATGTAGTGAAAATAATTTATTTCAGATGCCGTGTTTTTGAAGCTGCTGGATCAGAATTTTAAATTTTTGCCATATATATTCCCAAAGGCATGAGAAGTGAATCAAGGCTCTTTTTTGCTTTCATGTATTCTAGACTTTGACAAGAGTTCACAGAGAAAAAAAATAACTTCTGAACATCAGTCAAGCCCTATGTGCCTGGTCTTTGCTTAACATGCTTTGTTTTCATTTTGGCAGGATATGTTTTGCTTGCATTTAAAATGGGGCATTTGATATCAAATACAAGTCATTAGCTAAAAAGCAGCTCCACCAACAATGTCAGTCTCATCTAATGTGCAGGATAAGAGTCACAAAAGAGTTAATTCAGTCGTTTGTAGAGACACTTAAAGGGGATGTCAGAATGTAAAACCTGCTCACCACAGGAAGGAGGGATGAGGAGAGGGAGACATAGGGTAAAATTTATTATTGGAGTAATATTCTCACAAGACTAATTTATCCGATACAAGGAAAAGTATGTGTTGCATATCCTCATGCTGACAAGATTTAACTAAGCAGATACACTGCAGAGAAAGGGTCAATATGAGGACACAGAGGCACCTAAAATACCCATCAGCCTTCCCTAAATACTCAGCTGAAATTATTCTCTCTCATCTTCCACATGGTGTGTGACACAACAGTCTCACGCCGTATGGCACCAAGGATGCTGATGTGCACTTCTGCTGCCATCCTGGCCAAGAACGCAGAACAGCAGCAGCTGCCACAGGGATGTCTCTTCTTTCACATTGATCATTTTGCTAAATACTGAGGACCAGTGCAGCTGTACACATCAACAGCTCCAGGGTGGAGGCTGTGTGGCTCGTACCAAGAATTTCTTGGAAGTCTGGTCTCAGTCTGCTGGTTATTTGTGAGAAGAGAATCCAAAATCAGAGTAGTAGACAGGATGCCTAACCCACTGATGCAACCTTGAGCACAAAAATAGTTTTTTGGGTTTGGGTGTCGGGTTTTTTTGGTGAAGTTCCACTTAGAGCCAATTTTGCCTCAGATAAATATTTCAAAACTGAATAGAAATACAGGTAAACATTTGATATGCTGATAGAAACCATGCACAAGTGCTTGGGAAGGAAATGTTTATCTAGAGTATGATTCACATTAGCCTAAAGAAAGAGTGGCATCAACAGAACTTGATATTACTATTCAGTTGACTTTTCTGTTCTTACAGCAGTTTCAGGGGAAGTAGATATATCTAATGTCGGCATTAACTGCTTAGAGCTGCAATTCAAACTACAGTGGCAAAGTGGAAATAGGGGTCATAACGTTGACCTTGTAAGTAAAGAAAATAGAGGTGTAATTTCAGTCCACAAAAGTCCAACATGCAAATATGGAAGGAAAACAATAGAACTTTATCCTGCACTCAAGTTGACATTTCTAAGCTTTATTACAGAAATAAAGGTTTGTAAAAAGCTAACAACATCAGAGAGGAGTGTGACCTTCACTAACCCAAGTAAAAATGAACCTAAATAAAACAGGCAATTAAAAGATGAGGTGAGAAATGGGAAGAGACTGCCAGCCATTTCTGCCTCCTCTTGAACCAGAAAGTAAAAAGGAGGAGAAAGAATTGCACTCAACCCTGAATGGGGGGGGGGGGGGAAATGTTAGCTAACACCTATTGTAGCTAATCTTTCCCTGGGCAATTACAATTGGCTTTCACACGCAACAACAAAGAAGTCTGTCTTTGCATTTTGGCTACTGCACATTTGATAAAGTACCAAGGAGTGTTTAGTTAATGCCACAAATCTGCTTTCTGAAAACCAGAAATAATATATTGTGGTTTAGTTACATGTAAAAAGAGAGCAAAATAGCAAAACACAACATGAAAAGTTGTACCTTGTGTCCATGCACGTCGCACAAAACAATGAAGACTTTTGCCTGTATTTTAAAATATTTTGCACTTAATCTACAGCAGCATGTGCAAAATCTTTAATTAAATGCCATAGTAACCAAAAATACCATCTTAAAACATAATTTTATGTTTGTCCTCTATCCTTTTTCTTCTTTCCTATTCAGTTATAGTGCTTATATTTTATATTTCTGTTAATGATCATCTGTTCTAAAATAACACCACAGAATTCACCTCTCCCATTGCTCCTCTTCCCAGATTTACTACAACTTTATTCTCTAGTGCCACACACAAGCTGAGCAGTCACTCGTAGGTGTTCTGCCTTGGCTTGCATTAGGACAAGGTTTCATTTAACCATTCAGTTCCAATGGAGATACAAAATTTGTGGAGCGTGGTGTGTTTAAGAGACTCATCTCTTTGTCCTGTTCTACAAGGGACAAAATAGCAATTGTGTGTTGCTTTCTGCTCCGACATCAGAGGGCTGCTTTGCCCTCTTTCTGAGAATGTTTTCTTTCATGGCCAGCTCCACATAGAGAAAAATGTTCATATTGGCATGAAGGAAGACAAACTGGGCAGGAAAAGGAATAGGGTTTCTTGCCCTCTTTTTGTATTTTTTTCTGCTAACTTTCTGAAAAAAGCAGAGACTTTACACAAGAAGTCCAAGATCTATAATATTTTGAGCTCTGAAATGTTTAACTAAACAAAAAGAAAACGCAAAATTTCCATCACAACAGTGAAGGTTCTGTCTATGTTTTAAATATGAACATATGCAAGCAGCTCAAGAGAATTAATAACGTTTTAGCCCCTTAACTCTTAATTTCTCTGGAATTCCGTCTGGTACTAAACCAGGAAACCAAAACACAACAGGAATAGATGAGGAAAACCTTGGAAAAAACACTGGAGATCTGCGTCCACTGCCAGATGGTTTAACATCAACAGCACTGAAAAAATATTTAATGACAGTAAGATCTGAAACAAGGATACAAATACTAGAACATAAGGTTTTTAAAGCAATCACTTAACAATTTTATAGAGGGATTAATAAGACACATCTGCTCATACTAGCTGGAAATCCTGTCAGTGGCCCAGGAGCCTTCTTCCAGTCCTATGTTATTTGACGTCTTAGCCTACAAAGCTATGCTTTGTAGAGAGCAAAACAATGCTCTCCCTCGAGGCTGGGAAACACCAAGCTTTCCATTTTGGCAGGGAAGGGGGAGATCAAGGGCCCTGCCGGGGCTGACGGACGAAGGAGAGAACTGCTGTCCTGGCGAGTACACGTGCCATGCTGTGATCTCACATGGCTTTATTTCAGTCCTTCACATAGTGCTGCACGTTTCCTTGTTGAAATGCTTCCCGTCTGCTTTTACCTACAGCAAAACCTCAAATTCCACACCCTCACTGGCTGCTTCTAGGCATCTGCATACCGTGTGTATTCAGAATTATCCATCGTCTTACTAAGTGTTAGAAACTCTTAGTAGACTTGTGCTTTCAAGTTCTCCCAGGTCTTACAACCCTCATTTCCGTTACTACCTGCTTCAGCAAATACCAGCTGCTTCCCTGAGTCAGCACATTTTCAAAACCCTTCCAACCTCCGAGAGAGATGCTGTGTTCCTCTATAACAGCATGATTCCCTGAACACTGATCTCATCCCACCACCCATTCTCTGCTAAGTGGTTTAATCTTCCCTGCGATGAAATAATTAACTATGCTCCTACCTTTTCCAAGATCAATGAATGTCAGTCAGTCCTCATTAGTGTAACTCTCTTATCATAGCACACAATATGACCCTATCAAAATTATTTCCTGAATACTTCATACTTTTACTAACAGGTCAGCAGAAGCTTGTGGATGGAAGGCTTTTAAGTACTGCTATATAATGTACAGTTTAGTTTTGCCAAATCAAATTCTTCCTCTATCCATCCAGGAACACGGACGTATATAAAATATATACTATAAATAGTTTTTAAGTCTGTAAAGGGTGGGCTACTCTGTTTCTGGTGTGTGTGGTGTGTCAATCAGCAGCAGGTATGCCAAAAAAACCCCAGACAACAGAAGTAAAAGAAAACCATCAAACACCATCTTGAAATAACCAGCTTTCATAAGAGGACATCTCTTTAGATGAATACCTGGATCTTGGGTTAATCTACAGCCAAGTCTTAATCACTTGTAATTTAAAGACACAAACCCCACCCATTGGGTTAAGGATATAACACAGCATTATTGAATGGTATCCTTCATCTTAAAATACTAAATGTCAGCTTGCTGAAGGGCTTTGATTTTAATTTCACGTTGTTCCAATACTGCCGTCCTTTCTCAGGTTTCTCTCCGTGCTCATCTCTCTGCCTTCTCCAAAGACACACTCATAGGGGGACTAATCAGTGGAACGAGAAAATGCTAGATGTGGCAGGTATTCCATTTCCAAGCACAAACTTCAGAAGTCCTCAGTGCTTTGCACGCTGCCTTGCAAATCCCTGAAAGCCTAGGCCACCCTCCATAAACTTACGTACACCAGGTTCTGTGTTCAAAATCATTTGCTTCTGGCCCACCCCAAAGGAAGACAATTTTATTAAAGGAAGTAGCAGAGTGGCTTAAACTAAACTAATTCTAAACTCTTTATAAGGTAATCAATCAGGCATTAAAAACAGCAGAAAGATTAGCTGCAAAATTATCTAGTCCTCCAGCTGCTAAGGATTCATAACCGTCTTCCTGTTTTGCAGCCTGATCTAAGCAGCAAGCTCCAAATCAGAGAAATTCATCTTCTGCCACTAAGGAATGTTAAAGCAAACCAGCCGCCACTCCTCGCGACCGAGGGCAGCCCGCACACCCCGGGGCAGGCTGCCTGCAGCACGCACCATCAACTCTTCCAGAGCAATGCTCTTATGACAGCACGTAAAGATACGGAGGTTTTTCAGAGCTGGCCCATTTTCACTGCCGGGTAGACCTCATTTTGCTGGAAAGGTTAAATCACCCATTTAGGTTAGTAGAGGTGCACAGGCTGTTTTTCAAAAAGTTCTGCAAGGAAATGCCATATTTCCACAATCTCGTTGCTGCCCATGTCGGAGATCCCTCGCAAGTTAATGAGAATCATGAATCTGACATTCCCACGTAGCACAGCCACAGCTTTCTTTAGCAAACTTGTTTAGCACAGCCAGAGCAGACCCCCAAAATGCCACAGAAATTTCAGCTAGCAAGTTCTGTTTTGATCAGAAATAAACCTGTTTATCCCTAATTCGTTTTAATCCACAAGACTTCAAGGTCCCTAGGCACACTTTATGCAACGAATATGAAGTCTGTTTTCTTTTTCCTGAAGGATAAAAAGTCTGATACAGAGGGGGGAAAGAAAAAAATAAATCAGTTTTTTATCATGAGGCCGCTTCAAGTTAATTTAACAATATTTCAGGATGACTGCACATGGATTATCAGACTGTCAACTATACAAGTTACATTCCCTTTACAGTCTTATGCGGCACCTTGGGATCTGCTTATTGGTTTAGGTTTCCAAACTAATTTTAGGAGACTTGCTTACACGTGATTTTTTTTTTTTCTGTTCATCCTAATTTTACTTGAAAAACTATCCCACAAATGCTTCTAAGGGTGATCAGTATTTCTGATAAAATCAGAAGGTACTTTGTTGTATGGTGGTTATTGTTTTAAATTTCTTTTAAGACCGAAACTTCCCTCTCCCAGTAATTAATTCAGCAACAGGATTTTGTAGTTCTGCTAGAGAAAGGAGGATTCCTGGTAGCTCCCTATCCTGCAAAAGACAGAGATGCCTACACACACTTTGTGCTGCTTCACTGCACCTACAGCTACTCTTATCTACAGCTCAGGAGTGTGTTTTATTTTAGAACTATGAGTAATGTGGACCTCAGTCATCATATCTGCCTTTCTATTTTTTTAGAATTGTGTATGATGCCTTTAGGAGCTGACTTACAACAAAGAAAATGAACTTGAAAGAAGATGGTCCCATCTATGCAATAAAAGAGTTTGAGGATATTCATTTCTTCTTACATTAGCGACAAAGGGATAGAAAGAAAAATCTGCCAGCAATCAGCAACAGAGAGCCAGAGAGGGGAAGAGTCTAATTTGAATTCTCAAGGGAAATTTAGCTAGACCATTTAAACATCCTAATTTGGATTTTACCTGGTTAACACAGCATTAAAGGGCAACAAGAACAAATGTTTGGGTTTGAAGGTGCCCAAAGCCCATCACCTACCACCATCCTATGCCTTTACTTCCAAGATTAGGCCTTTGTTCAATACAGAACCAGCCACAATCTCTGGTCACCCAACACTACCTTTAAAAGCAAACTCTGCCTCATCCTGTGCTTGCGCATTTAACTGCTAATCAGATCTGACATAATTAAGGTTTAAAAACTAAGGCCACTGTCAGGTTATTTGTTTGCACCAAGTCTTCCAAAGCTTATATGGTAAACTTCCTTTTGTTTTATTTATTTTTTCTAGTCTTGGAATGTTATGTAACATGATAAGTTCTTAAAAATATGAATTTGAGTTTGGGACAAAAGGAAGCAAGATTCAAGTTACATACTGCGCCTTGCTTTTGAAAGAAGAAATTTATTAATGTTTTTCTGATAGAATACCAAGGAATCGGTGTCTTTCAAACGCACTTAACAGGATGATAGACATATCTCAGACAGCCAGTGGCCAGTGAAGAAATAATGAGAAGACGCAGCCCACAGGCAAGAGACTGCTAAAGGCAGGGCAAGTATCTGCTTGACTAGAGATCAATATGTGCTGCAAATCTGGTAACAATGGATTTCAGCAGACAAAAAAAGAAAAAAATTAGATAGTGAAATGATGTGAAGGAAGACCTGAAGACCCTGCAACAATCACACAACAGGACAAGAGGAAAGCCACTACCATGCACTAGAAGTACCAAAAGAAATTCTGGTTAGCAGGGATTTTTTCCACCCATCTTTAACTACCTACTCCACACTCCTGACAACTTCTAAGGACTTGCAGAGTTTTTTAGAAGATAAATTTCAAAAGGACAACTGGAATTGTACTTTATCAGGATAATACTTTCAGACCTGTGAACAGCCCCCTCACATACTACTTAAAGACTAAGTTTGCTTTGGCATTTGCTCACAGATTGGTGAAAGAGGTGGCGTTTGCCTGGGAGGTTTGTGGCCCTCCCCCAGGAAATGTTACTGAAATTACTTCAGAAAATGCCAATGGGTGTGAAACCAAGCAGAACGTGCACACAAAAATGACAGTATTTAGTTTTGGGTCAACAAAAAATTAAGCTAAGTTTTAAAGTTTTACTCCTAAAATAATTGAGATTTTAAAACCTTTTCTGTCGTGATGAGAGAAAAAAATTCCATGTAAGTAATTCTGTAGCACGGTGTGAGCTGTTTTACATACTGATGCTGTGTTAAGCCTATTTAACATAGAAGCCTCAGTTTTCAGGGGGCAGTTGTAAGGGCCAGTGTTCCCACAAATTTTATGTTCTTTTACATCCTGTAGCACTGGCTCAGGTCACTGGTGTAATACCAAGTGCATGAGAAAATTGCCAGGCGTTATTGCAGAACCATACCTAGACACCAGAAGCTGGGCATAACGGTTAGCCACAGACAATTGAGCTAATTAAGCATGTTTCGCTTATCCTGGTACTTAAGAGCCAGAGATACTGAGTGTGCTGGTGAATAAAAGAACATCTGCCTGATAACATCCATTTCATGTGCGAGTTACAAGTTTTAGAGAGCAATTACATAGCATTTTTGTTTCAAATCCAAATCAGATGTTTAAACCATTCTGTGATTGCACAATTATCTTGTTTTACGAGGCAACCCAAACATCATTTAACAAGATTTGAGTACCACTGTGTATTTTCAAATTATTAACAAAAACAGAGAAGACAAGCCCCCAAACATGGCAGGGAAAAGCAACAGAAAAGGCATTTAACGAGGCAGTGGTGAGAACAACCTTGTTAGGCCAACACCACTCCCCACCTTAATGAGAATAGAGATACTCCCAGCTCGCCTGCTTCATTATCACAGGATTATTAAGCGTGCAGTAGCTGCTGATGAAGCAGAGGCACAAAGGGAAGCCAAGGCAGCTCATTCTTACCAGCTTCCCCCATGACTCTCATCTGGTGAGGCAACAGCAAGGGGCAGAAGAGCCGTTCCCCATAGCACAACACAAGTCCAGGTGCCAGGAGAAGCTGCTGCAGTGAAAGCTCTGCTTGATCTTTGGTCCAGACTGGGCCTGTCATCTGCAAATCTGGTCAAACTATGCAGTGAATTCTCGCAGAATGTCAGAAAGTTAGAAACAAAAACATTGCTATTTGGGTACTCGGAGACTTTCCAGGACCTGTTACAGCAACGAGCCGAGAGCTAGAAAAGGATCCAAGCAGGACTGGGACCCTGAGTTACTTGTTTAATTGCACTACAGCCCAGAGTTTTCTTATTCGGACTTTATCCAAATGTAAAATTGGGAAGGAGAACAAGCCAGATGCTGCCTTGGAGAGGATATGGGCTGAATAGACATAAACATAATTCTGTTACTCAGGAATTAATTCTCACCAAAACATATTTCTGCCACACTGAAATTGTAATATTCAGCTTCCAAATCCACAAAACTCATTCCAAGAGTATTCAGTACAAATTACACCCTTAAAAGAAAGCTTTGATTTATTATGTCTCATTTATATAACCGCCTGCTACAGTCTAAAGCTAATTTAGTGTTTTCTAACAGAAGATTTCCAGTGTTACTGTACTGAATTAAGCAAAAAAATTGAAAAGTCAAGGCCAACTCTCAACTCCTAAAGCACACTGTTGAGCAGGGCACAACAAACAAGAGTGTAAAAGCTCACTTGCATCTTCCAGTTTTTGCTCAAGGAGCACAATTCCATGCAGAAGCAACCAGTCATGACCCTCACTTGCAGAATGATCTGGGACTCTGGATGTTCACCTTTTAAGGTGAACCTCATCATGTCCTTCTAGTCTTTAGGAAGATACTTTAGGACTAGGCTTTTACTTGAAAGGTCAAGAAATACATCATCCTTTCTATATAACTTGCAGTCTCAGCAACCAAAAACTCAGTGCAGGTTTTAGTCTTCCATCCCCACTAGGACCTGTCTTTTGTTCTCATGACTCCCAAGGGCTGGCAAACCAGAACTGGAAAACTGCAAAACTCCACCAAACCAGTCGCACTTGCAGTGAAAAGCAGGAGAAGCCAGCAGCAGTGGCTAGCAGGCCAGGTTGAACAGTGCATTGCAAACATCTTGGCAGAGTACAAGGGTCTACTACTATCCCTAAATCTGGCTACAGTCTGCCTTATTATTTGACAGCACATGGTGGGAGACAAGCAGGGCTGCTGCCTGAAAAACGTGGCTGAAATTGAGGACTGCAGACATAAGGCATTTAGAGAACAATGACAACCCCAAACCTCAGGGATAATTATAACTGAAAATAGTTGCTTACTAATTTGTCTGCCACTAATACTCTCAGTGAAGAGCCGTTACTCTGTTCAGTTTTATGGAGGGGAAAAAAAACCTTTAATGGAAGCAAAATAATGTAATCGTTCTTGCACATTTAGGAGATTTGAGGTCCAAGGAACAGTAACAGTGAAATGCGTACTGTGCTTCCTCTTGTTTCACTACCAAGTACATTTTCATGGGCAGAGTACTCAGACCTAATCTCCTTTTTGCAAGGACTTCAAAGATGTATACCACAGGAAACAATCCTGCGTTAGTACAGGGACACACCAGACAACCGAAAGGTCATCCAGAGCTCTAGCTTTTAACACACAGTTTTTCTGGACTTTTGGTAGAAGCTATATGAGTATACATAATTTGCAAACTCATTTCCTCCTGAGCAATCTTTTGTTTACCTTTTTTCTCCTAGCTGACTTACAGAACTAGCTTTGTGACTAAACAATTTTGGTAAGCCTTGCAATCAACAGGATTAAACAGTGTGTGTTGGGTGAACTACAGACAGAATTCATTTGTCAGATCCCCAGTGCCCTGACTTTAATCAGGGGTAATAAAGCCAGCAGTATTGCTAATCCAATCAGCAAGTCCAATGAAAGAAAATTATTTGTAAATGCAGTTCAAAAACTGCCCTTTCACTGTGCAAAGCAGAAGTGCAATGAAAATCTCTCCCCTTCTCTCTCTTGCTCCAAAGGTCCCTAATGAACAAAAAAGGGAGGAGGCAGAGGAGTTGCATATCAAAGCCCAATTGTCCCTTGAAATCCAACTTTAATTATTAATATATGTGATGTGCTGAGCAAAGACAACATGTTTTAGATCTTGCAAGCTTACATTGCAAAATGGTATGTTTCAAAGCTACATCACTTAAAACCAAGTAGACTGCCTTTTCAAGACATTTCTCCTAACAAATTGTTTATCTAAATGTACTTTTCTACTCTTTTCTGCAAAATTATTTCAAAACTCTTAATATTTCCTCTCCCAGAAAATTGCTCTCAGTGAACAGCTGCTTCTTCATTCCATTTGCAGAGGGGCAAGGTACAGCTCAGAGCACTGGAAACCACAGAAGAGTTGCAAGGACTGAACAGGCCACAATGATTAATTGACGCCTGCTGACTGCTGGCACAGACTGATGCCAAGAGCTTCTCCAACTCACCTTCAGTGGATACATATGGCAGCACTTCTTTGAGGCAAAGCAAAAACTGAGTAGTGTGTACATTTTAACTCTGGCTCCCCTATATTGTTCCGGGAGTTATCACTGGTTTAGAAAGAGCTATGATAAATATTTCCATTACTAATTATATGTTTTTGATATGTATATCATTTTTACATGTAAATCAGCTGGTTGAAGACTAAAGCAATTACCTCCCAGTGGGGACAAACTCCCAGATTTTATTAGATTTGGGGATTTTCACCGGCAGCACACACTGAAAAGTTCCTTGTCTTCTTAATGGCAAGACATTAGTTTCACAGGCATGTCTGAATAAGGCCAATGACTAAAATAAGAAACACTTTACATGTCATAACTTTATGCCAGACTTCTGCAGAAAGTACCACAGAAGAGAATGGACACTATGGACCTCACCTACCTTAGCCCATGTGCTCCTCAGCCTGAGCTGCCTACACCTGACTAAGATATTTTAAAATAAATAATAAAACTTTTATTTATTTTATCTAAATAAAAGTTTAGATATCTTTTGAAATCTAAACTAAAACAACATTACTGTGGCTTTTGCATGCCCAGAAAGAAAACCTTGTTAATGCCAGTCTCTTTCAAGGGGAGTACTTCCCTTGAAGCTGCTCCAGTATTTATGACCACAGCAACCCTAACTTTCTTCCTTTGGCTGATATTATTTAAATGTAAAACAACCCCTCATAAGTGACATGTAAAGAAATCTGGCCAAATTTAAGACACTTAAATATACTTGTAGGGACATTTGTCACAATATTGTCAGGCTTGATTTCCTTCCCCATCAAGCACCATCTCTCCAAGATTTTAAAAAATTAAATGGATGTCTGTCTTTCAGCCTCAGCTTCTCCTTGTTGTTTCTGAGGGTTTCACTCACCCTGGTTCCACAGACATGTGAAGTCCCTTTGTGTTTCCATCAGTTTTTAAAATAAGAGACTCCAAGAGTGTGGCCAAGAATGGACAATTCTTTAAAAAGTCATTATTTAAGCCTTAATATTTCCCCCAAAAGCACAAGATATCAGCAGGAATTTAAAATACGTGGCAAAAGGAGCAAACCCATGTCTCACTAAAACATTAGATGGTCTGTGACCATCACGGAAACTATCTTCTGGAGCAGATTTTGAAGGGGTGCTGTATTTGTTCCAAAAAATCACTATGTGCAAAGAAATGGTAAGATCAGTTTGCATTAATGACAAGAGGGTAACTGTAATGCCTTCTTGAGTCTTATTAGAAACTACATTCCCACCTATATCAATGTTACTTTATCTGGATAGGTTGTACTAGACAACCAAGCAGCTGCTGTAACAGAACCACTGCTAATACTTTAATTATAGTGATATCATCATTAACTTATGTTGTCTCAATCTGTTGCCTCCACCTGCTAAGTTTATATTTATCTTATTATAATATCTGGGAAAGAATATTAGCTGAACATCGCTCAGCAAAACAGGGTCCCAAGCATGACCAGGACCTTTATACACTACAGAAAGAGTAAAATTTTGGAAGTTCTCTGTTTCCCCTGTTCTTATTGGCATGTGATGTAATGACTGAGGAGCTCCAGCCTGGAGGTTAATGCATTTTCATAATGAGAGAAGCAAAGTAGTTCATAAAGACTTAATAAAGCCCACAGGCACTGATGAAAGGCAGAATATACATCAAATATAAAACATTATTCAGGATGGCAACCTCTTAGCAGGTAGGCACTATTTGAGCAGATATTTTTTGTACTGATATTGGTTTAATGAAGCAACTTTTGCTAGATGTTAAGAGAAAAAACACTGTCTCTTCATTCTCTCTTATGATAGCATGTTAATCACTGAAGTGGATGCTCTTTTGGTTCGGAGTCACAGCAGGAAGCCAACACACAAGCCATGGATTAACTGAAAGTCTAAGATGTGGGCTCTGGATCAGCTCCTGAACAAAGGCATATAGCTTCAGGAATGGTGACAGACTACCTAAAGCTGAAAAATGAAGTTGTCACACATGACAACCCCAACACAAGTCCACAACTTACCTGTGAGCCTACTCATAAAAACAGGAAACGTCAAGAAAAACATTTCTGAAGTTCTCTCTAGACAACAAAATTACTCCAAATTTTCCCCAGACAACAAAATGACTTCAATTAATCTTTACACTGATAGATTGTTTCAGGGAATATTTGTAAATGGCCTAGGGAACAATAATTAAGCACTTAACTTGATGAACAGCAGCACTTTTTTGAAACCAGTCATTAAAAGTAAGGACAGAGTTACCTGCCTCATTGTTTAACAAGATCTATTAGAATAAAAACATGAAATAGTAACCCTGGAGGAGAAATCATTCTTCATAAAATATTAGATGGTTACATTTTGTTTCCCCACAGAGTTTCTTTCCTGGCTCCAAATTTCTTCAGGAAGAAGGTGGCATCTCATTACTGCGCTTGCTCTTTTAAAAGAGTAATGCTTGTGATTTAGCTAAAGGGAAGACATTTCAAGGAATTGGGTGACTGCTATATCCTTCTTCAATATAAAGATTCGGAAGAGATACTTATGGGTCACAGTTTTTTGGAATTCCCAATTACAACAGTATTACCTAAAGTATTAAGATGTCATATAGTCACAACAAAGGTTTGTTATTCATAAAACATTTTCTTCTTAAAAATGTATTTCCAATTCCTAATTTCTAAACATTTTAGAATGTTTTTTCTAATGCTAATTTATAATTACTCTATTTTTTATTCATTTGTAAAAACTATACATGCATTAACATACACAAGTTCTCCAAGAGCTTTCATGCTGTCAAGCTTCAACAAAAAAACCTAGGATGTTTCAGTTTTGAAAAAAGTTGGCTGGAATTAACAAATATTTTAGTCTCTGTATTCTGTTCTATACCAGATTGATAAAGCAATTAGCTATAAAGAAAAGCATCTGAAGACATAGCTCACCCTTATTAAGCTTCATGAAAAATTCTATTTATTTTTCTGTATGACCTTTGCTAGGTTGATGGGAAAACTCTACTGACTTCCACTTATGATTGTACCAGGATGTTCCTATTGGGCACATCAAAAAGAAGGGCAAGAGATGCATTACTATCATTATTATTATTATTTTTAAATCTCTGTTCCCTTTGTATAACTGAGTCACTTCAGTGGGATCCAAAGTCTCTTTTCAAACACAAAAAGAAATTAATTCAGCAAAAGAAAAATAATCAGTCAAGAGGTCAACTTTCTCACTAAAGGGACAATTAGAGCCTGGGCTGTTCCCAAAGCAGACAATGGAAAGGCTGAAGAGTATTTGGATCAAGCTGAAGACAGGACTAGTAAAGGAAGCCTGATCAGGTTACACATATCAGATTTGTTTCAATTTATCATGTCATTGATCTGGAGGGAGAGGGCAGAGGTGGGAGGAACTGCATTTTAGCTTCAGACAGGTTTGGTCTTCAAGATCTCTTATATACCACAATGCATTTTGTTTGATCCAAAGCACTTTAACTAAACACTTGAATATTTACCACTGCCATAGCACCAAGTAAAAGAAAAAACTATTTTTCTGCAACTGACTGAACTTTGGAAGACTGCGACCAACGTTTTACAACCCAGAAGCTGTAAAATTATTTTTAAAGCTGTCTTCTTTTTCAAGCTGTCAAGTTCATATACCCCAAAATTATTTAAGTAGCCAGCATTTCTGGAAAAAACAAACAAACAAACAAACCAAAAAAATAATCAAGTAGCTAGTTGTCCCTCAGGAAAGCAAGCATATTACCATCAGAATAGATACCCTTCAATGGCAAGAGTTAAACCCTGCATAAACTGGCACATAGGAGTTACAAAAATGGCTTAAGATAGCGAAATTTAACTTAATTATTGTCATTTTCACTAAGTCATTGTATGCCCACAAGCACTGTACCTCAGTTTCTCTCATTTATCAAAGCTGATACAATCAAACTGCCATGTGCTTAGATATTAGGTGGTAGGGGGATGCCATTGAAAAAAAAAAACCAAACCCCCCCCCCCAAAAAACACAACCCCCAAACCATTACTGTATTGATGCCTGCAATCAGAAAGAAGCAGCAGACAAAACCAATTTGGGAGTTGGCCCTGCCATTTCGGTGGCTCTGCAGCAGTTTGTACTAACTGAGGAGCTACAACACATGAAACTACATTCTGTACTTTCCTCATACTGGAGCTTTTAGTAGGAAAAGCAAACCATCCTCAAAGCTCTAACCTTGTGTAAGCATGAAAGGTTAACAGCCAAAAATCAGGCCACATAATGAGAGACTGAATGAAGGGAAGAGAAACCTTCCTGGCCAAAGTAATCTGCTCCAGAAACAGAAAACAGTGAAAGATAACACAAATTGCCCCCAGAAGATAAAGTTTCTGGTGTCTGTTCAATGCAAAGGCTTCTGCTTGTTCAGCATAGTGCTTTTTCTTATATTTGTTTCCCTTAGACCTTGGTGATCTTTCCTGTATTCAGTTGCTCAGCTCTATTTCTCCTCACGCTGCATGTTACAAAGGCAACTATTCAGGACTTGGAGGTGCTGAAACTCCTTATCTTCAATTTTAAGGACAGATTACACTAACCTCACTCACAGTGAACAGTATTTTATACAAAGTGTATGCACCACCGAAGTCCCTGAGAACACCAGTGCTACAGAGCATGGCACAACAGGAGCAGAGAGATCACAAATGATCAAAATGTTTTCTTGGCACTTCATGCTGGCTGATAAACATACCAACGCAATACAAAATTTTATAGATACTGGAAGTCTCTGCCATTTGTTACTTAAGAAAACTTGCCTAAGAAAATCCACACCTGCCTCAGAACAATAGGGCAAACTGCATTTGTAGAAGTCTGTTTGTATTAACTATTTTTCTACAAAATCTGTCTCTGCCTGGATTGAAAGCTCTCGTAATATTCAGACCAAATCCAAAGCAGAGGCTAGATCTTTCTTGCTTTGGAATAAATTCAGATGCCAAACCACAGGGGTTGCTTTTACTCTAGCAAACCAAGTCTTCTAAATTTCCCTTTACTGGCAAGAATTACAAAAAACAAATCAACCTCTCTAGAAGAAAAAGGAAATAAAATGTCATTTCCAAGACAACAAAATTGCAGAACCTCATCTGTCATAAATCAGAAAAGTGAAGATGAGCAGCGTAAGCATCCATGAGCACAGATTTTTCTATCTCACAGATGGGTCTGACTTGGACATTGCCAGCCCCAACAAGGTCAAGCTAGAAGCAGTCCCTGTGATGACTGGACTGCAGTCCAGCCAAGCGTACCATGAACAGGCTGCCAAACAAAACTCACACTCTGACCTACAAATTGTGCCCATCAGTTGTTTGCAGGTGCAAACAGAATCACTGAAATTCCACAGTGAAGTTAACTTGTTCATACTTTATTCAAGTCTGTCTACAACTACAAACTGTTTCTTCATCACTCGGTTGAATCGAAGGCTACAATAGCTTATTATGCTTAAGATCAATTTCTAAAGACTCTACAGCTGCAGTGCACCTTACCTGCCCCTTAAACCCCATCAGCTCCCTCACAGATGCTCCTCTGAATGCCAACAGCAGCTAGGGCACTTACCAACCCCATACGGCAAACAAAGCAAAGGCATCAGCTAAATAGAGCGAGCCAAAAATTGACCCAGGATTCCTCACAACTCACAACAGTGACAGAAAAGCTCTGTAGGCTACCTTTCAAGCAGAACCACCTGTGAAGGAATAAACTTGGTTATATTTTGATCCCCTCTACATATTTTTCATTTCCAACTTCAGAAATTATCTTAGTAAAATTAGGACATGTATGTGACCCATGACATTTTTTTTTTCCCTCTCCACATCGCATCTCATGGAGGTAGCGTTGAATGTGTTTATCAGGTCCAGAGATTAACTTTTTTTATTAAATCCTTACTAGGAAGGTAACATTAGTATTTCTTAAAATCATTTTTAAAAGTTATTGTATTCAAATGTCATGCTGAGGTTAGCTTTATCGTTTATGCTTTTCAGTATACTCCAAGTAGGATTGTATGTAACTCCACAATCACAAATTTTCTATTTCTCCAGAAGTATCATTTGTTTAATAACATCTCATGGCTTTACAGAAGAGAACATAGGCCATTAATTTGAACCACCACATTTTACTTCTTTGTATGAAATAAGTAATGCTGAGAAGTAACATTAAGGACCAAAGGGAAGTACAAAGAGACACAACCTGACTTTATCTTAATGAGCCTGCCTAAAACCAGCACACGTTATGGTATCATTTAGAGGTCTCAGCTGTAACAACTTGTACAAAAGTAAACAAGGTGCCTTACAAAAGCAAGATGCCTACATGGCACAGCAAACTGCCATTTCCAGTGCCTCCTACAAGCTTTGAGTAAGTTAGCTCAGCTACCAGACACAGCGTGGCTAAACTAGCTAGAAAAATAGCAACAGGTAGTCCAGGGGAAGATCTAAGCTAACACAGCTGAGAGCACATAGCAGGGTAAAACTGTCCGCATTCTGATTTAGTTCAAAATGATCCAGAAAGAAATGGCTGGAGGTTGAAAACAACAATACAGCAAAGCAGAAAGAATCCCACCAACACAGTCTATGCAAAACAATAGCACAGCAGCACCAACACACAACCAGGTCTCCTGACTCCCCCCTTACTTGCCCTATATATCAGTCCTGTAACCATATAATGAAATACTGCAAGAATAGTAATGAGTTATAAAAACTTATAAAAACTATGATTCTTGAAGCTAGTGTATTTCTGCACTTTTCAAAAGGGGCTTTGTGCAAGCACCTTCAGTTGGACAGCAAAAGAGATCATAACATTCTTCACAGCTACAGATTACCATTAAAGTCATTCCACAGATGTTGCTTTTAGATGAAAAAGTGCTGGCTAAAATGCCCGCTCTCTTTCTGCTCTCAAAGCATGAGAGGTTTTGACTTGCAGGATTAGCGATCACTCTTGTAACCGCCTGGATCCATCTACCAGTAAAGCGCTCCTGGACCTGCCACTAACTCGTTATTGGTAGTACTGGGAGCTTTCCAGTGGACACAACCCCTTTCTGTAGGGTCTGCCCACAAGACAGAAGGCTATTCTGTTTCTGCTGCAAATATTATTCATTACCTGTGACCAAAGGCCAACAATATTTGGTACTGTGTAAACATAAAGATACTTTTGTGAACAGAGCATGTAGACTCACTGGCTCTTTATGGATAAGAAAGATAAATAGATTTACTGAATATAGATGCTACCCTAAAGTAACTGAATATTAATATAGTTAAATAAGGACAAAACAATAGCAAGCAACAGCCTATACAGTTTTTACCTACCATAAATAAGAAATGAAGGCCTTTGATATGTAAAATAGACAAGAAACACTCTTGAAGACTTGAATTCATTTAAAATGGATTTTGTTTAGAGTCACTTTCAACTCCTACTGCTTTCTTACAAGCCTCAGGTCTCCATTTTTAAACAATGAACCCTTTGTATCCTGTCACACACTCACAGTAGTAAAAGCCAGATGTGAACTGCAAAGTCTCATTAAAAGCATCGTTGCAAAGAGGTGATGGAAGCTTAGAGGACTTATGACCAAGCAGGGAGGTCTAAGATTTCAGTAATTCCTTCGGTGCACGAATATATTTTCTCAGAATAAAGCTGTCTAACGTGAAACAGCCTTTGAGCTTTCAAATAAGTATAGTGCTGAGAGCACTGCTATTTGTAACACAGTGGTAAGAAATAAAGATAACCAGCATATGTTAGGTTTGCTTTATTCTACGCACACTGAAAATAACTATGGTTCCTAGTCAAGCAAGTCTTGTACTCTCAGTACTAGTTCCAAACACAAATGGCTTTAACCCAGACTACAGCTAATACCTCACCACACTGAAAATAACCTCAATTTACACAAATTGCCTTATTGGAAACCTGAAGTGGGAAGACAGACAACTTTCAGCTTGTAAGGGTTTCCACCAGGGACAGCATGATTGAGGCATGTTGGTGGTCCAGTAACTTGGAAGAAAGCTTCCCTACTCCCATTCTGGGACAAATGGAAGGATCCAGAGCTAATGTTTCGCATGGTTTCATTTCTTTTTTCAGAAGGCTCATGCTTACAAGGAACATAAAATAATATGCAGACTGAGTGGAGTCAGGGCTTTAAGTGTATTTGGGATTTGTGCTGTGACCATTATGCATATTGCTTATAGGGCACTTTTGTTGGTAATTCAAAGGATGCACTCTTAAAGATGGTAGTAAGAGCCTTGTAAGCATCTTCCTCGCTCAAATGCTTAAAAACTCAAGCCAACATTTAGAGAACAAAAACCTGCACAGTCAAAATTAACATAGTACATTCAGCACCAGACTAGATAAGTCTTCAATCTTTGCACCTTGTAACCGTCATTTCAATAAAGTACTATGCCTCTCTCCTGCAGAGGATATGAAAACTAGTTGCACCTCTGTTTTCCTAAATACTAATTTTATGTTAAAGAAAACCACAGCTCCCACTTTTCCTCTATCAGCAGCATAAAGATGACACTGCAATAGAGAGAAACTGGGCAGGTTTAGCAATTTAAACTTATCGCTTCTTTTAGGAATGATGTAAGTGAATTTAATCAGAAAAACTGTATCATTAGTATGTGATTACAGGCATTCTCTTGAGCTTTCGAGTTTAGAGAATGGTATGAGTTGTCATATCAAAACTGTAAGCGCCAGACAGGGAAAATGGGAGTTGCAAGGTCTCCGATTAAACATTAAGATAAGGTGAGAAAAAGTTCAATTTTCACATATATAAGTTCATTTTTCTCTAAAAACTACGTGTTAAAATTACTAGCCTTCTCAGCACCACTGTTTGACTCTCCTTGTATTAGTTCTACTAACGACAATTAAAACTGATTAAGTCCAATTCTGTTCTTTGTGACAAATAAAAAAAGACAGTGGTGAATGAAACATTTCCATCCGGTAAACAAACTGCCACACAGAATATCAGAACCGCTGTCAGTGCGAGCAGCAGCAGCAAGGCAGAGGTTTCTATTCAACCTTTAGTTTTGCTCTAGCTATCTGAAGTACTTAACATTTTCTTTCACTTTATAGTAGGCTGCTTGAAAGGGAAAATAATTCAGTGTTCTCTACACAGAAAAAGAACAGAACTGTATCTTATTACAGCAAATAATTTTTTTTCATTAAAATCACCACCTCCTAAGTTTCGTATACAACAACTCCAAAAGTAGCATTATCAGGAGTGACAGAGAAAAAAAAATTACAGGGATTTAACTAGCAATTCAAATCCAAGGAAGATAGGACACACAAATTTTAAAATTAAGACATGCTTTTTTAGTGAGATGCCATCCAGAACTTTTTTTTTTTTTTAAGGGGGGTGGGTGGGTGGGAGACACTACCAACAACATAAAAAAAAAAAAAACCCACCAACTATTTTATTGGTAGATGTGGATCAGACACTGCATCATTATTGTTGTTTGTTATTTATAGCTTGCACAGGCAACATATATTAATAAACATCCCTTTTATTTACGTATGTTACAGCTTCCAGTTTGCAAGTGTGTGCATAATATTGCAATAGGTAGATTGAAAACAGTGCACAGGGAAGAGATCCCTGACCCAAGTGGCTGGACAAATTCCTCCTCTGAGACTTCCCACACAATACAGAATAATTCTGAAGCACCTGATAAAACAGAGACATATCCTTGGGTACGCAGAATAAGGGAACACTGCTGACAAAGACAAATTTCCTACAGATAGCACATGAAAGGGAAAGCTGCTTTTCAGGGTTGATGATCACAGGGCAGAATAACAAAACACTGAGCTACTAATTTCACCCAAGCCAGAATCACACTCAGCTGAAAAAAGGTACATTTGTTTCTGAATAACTGAAGTGTTAGGCAAACAACCAAAGCTTGCAATTAACTACCAGTTAATATCTAGTAACTGGTCATGGCACAGTCATTGGACTAAACAACTGAGATCATCATCTCAAACAAAAGTTCCTGTAGAAAAAAACATTTCTGAAAAAAAAAAATGTATTGGCACTTTCCAGTGCCAAGCAATAGCAATTGAAAGCAATTATAAACAGTGAATCTGCTTTCCTGTATAATCATATTCATTCAAATCTGTATGCTTGCCATATGAGAGGAGGGTCAGGCAAGAGACAAATACACAGTGATCTGCACAGGTCAATTCAATTTATTTGAAAGTCTCAGTGGACTTCCAAAATAGAGAAACCTTATGGAGGGGAAATGTGTCAGCTGCACAGGTCTGTACCTAAGTATATTTCAGCTTTAGTAAAGAAGATACAAAAAATTAAATGATGAAGCAGAAAAAATTAATAGTTCTGATGACAGTCGGACATTTGATTAATTTTCTCAAATTGACAAGGTGAGACAAATTAAGATCAAAAAATCGTTAGCAAGTAAAAAAATAAAATTAAAGTGAAATAAAATGCAAGGACAGCCCCTGCTGCAGATAACAAAAGGGAGCAAACACTTGACAGTGAAGAAAACTCTAGATTAAGACCCATCCAAGTCCCTGGGGTAGCTTTTCCAGTTAAATGAATTGCTTGAGATTTAGGTTTATCGCTAGCTTCATCTGTGGTTTTTCTAATTCTCAAATGGGTTTGCTCAAAACAGGAGCTAGCTTACTGCTTGCTTTTACTTAGATTTAAGATTTTAAGTCTGCTTTTCCACAGAAACTGGAACTCCAGTTATTCCAGTCCAATTCTTTCATTGGACTTCTAGGTATGTACTTTTGAATGAACAAGCTAATTAACATATTGTTGTGATGTTTTAACAAGGTTGCCTGCAACTCCTCTAAGGATTAATTGCAGTGGGGAGAACAGAGTTGCCATGTTTTCTGTCTGGGTGATATCTGGAGTGAAAAGAAGTTCCTGCCACATCTTCTCTCATCTACCGGGTAAGACATCACCATCCTGTCAGGCAACCTGCTAATCTGCACATCATCTGGGTCTGCCTGCAGATCCTGACTGCCAGATCTGGTCTGCCTACCAGCTTCAATAACAAAGTATTCATCTGGATAACTTAACTTGTTTTTGAGGCACTGGTTTTTACATGTTGAGTTCTGTAAAAAAGATTTTATCGTGTTTTTTTTTTTTAGCCTCAGTGTTGCAATTTCCCTTGCTCATATCTGTACAGACTTGTGAAACCACCCATCCAGGTAAGCGGTATTTGCAGCCAAATCTCGGTGCTGTTTCTTCTACTACCTCCTTCTCTGTGATGTCAGACATATATTTTCTTGCCTTACCTTACTTCCAAGGTCCCCAATAGCTCTGTCCCATCAATCAAGATGTCAGACTTCATTAACCATATGATAAAAATAAAAGCAAACAATTCTCCCTGCATATAGTCTTATGCTGTCCCTCACCTTGCAGGACCAAGCAGGGACACAATCCTCCCTGAACAAAACTAAATCATTGCCCACCTTCAAAAATCCTTCTAACAACTTACTTTGTTACTAAGAAGCTCAACAATTAAGCCATAGATATGACCAAACCACAACCTAAAACAATAAATAGTTTAAATTCTCATTTGTGTTCTACCTCGTTGACTGTTAGTGTCTATGGTCTTTTACATTTTTAAGGTGGAATTCTTGGGTGGGAATAAGC
This sequence comes from Falco biarmicus, assembly GCF_023638135.1. Classification (NCBI taxonomy): domain Eukaryota; kingdom Metazoa; phylum Chordata; class Aves; order Falconiformes; family Falconidae; genus Falco; species Falco biarmicus. The sequence goes on along the minus strand of NC_079300.1, from coordinate 5,239,935 downwards.
AAAGCTTCTTTGCATTTTTACCACCCTCAGGACCTCATCCATAACTAAACTCCACAGTAAAAATGTCCAAGTGAAATACTGCCAAAAAAGTAAAATATTTCTTATCCCTGCAAGTTTAACAGACACAAATCTCCCACATTGCATCTGTAATTTCAATATTGGTAGATGACCCCAGTATTTTTGTCAGTCTTGCCTCAAATCACCAGAAACACACTCCTTCCTCCTTCTGGCCTCTATCCAAATGTTCTGGTTTAGCACTACTACATATATCAAGTATTGCATTTTCCAGTGAACCATCTCAACCTTCTCCAACATCATGCTCTGAGGGATAGTGTACTTGCTTATGCTAACATGGTTTTATTACGCTTACCAGTATTTTCTAGTCTTCTGAAGTTACTAACTATGGAGTACGCAGTGTGAGCTGGACAGGTAGTGTGCATTAAGCTTACCGCCAGAAAAAGTAAGAATTTTGCACTGGTAGCATCTGGTAAAAGCACACTAGAGACCTTGAAATCATAACCGGTGCTCTTACTATTTGCAAAAATATGAGTAAAAATACATACTAATTCGATTTCCCAAAACCTGTTTGCCCAATAGGAACCATCTGCTTCTAATCATCGACTCCTATACACCCTGATCCAAAGTTCATGAATCCAGCAGCAGTCATCCCTCCTTTGTCTGCAATGGTCTTTGCATTAATCCAAAGCAGAAGATGAAATAAAGAATGTTAAAGTGAGCTTTAACAATCTATAAAATTCTTCCATTTTACAGTTTATGGCAAACTATTATCGCTACACTTCAGATTCCCACAATGAGTTACCTTCTTAATAGCCTCCTGAGGGCATCACAGAACAGAGTCAATGGTTGAAAATTATACAGCAAACAAGAGACAGCTCCAAGATGGCATTTTATATTCAAGAGCAACAGAGATGCAAGTAGATTGATTTGGGCTCTGCATCCCAAGATGATTTCGGTAACGAGCCTGAGTGAATGTAACAGAAGAATTAACAGAGTTCCTCTCAACTTCACTTAGCAATGCCTGTATATTTTTTCCTCTGAAAGTGTATATTTGATACATTTAAATAACAGCAGATATAGCTAGCATGGAGGAACAGATTTTCACAAAGAGGAGGAGTTGTAAAAATCCTGTGTTCTGGACAGCACACCATTACTCATCACCGACAGCAGTAATGGAAATAAGACTATGTGAATCATCTAAGCTGCTCTCAAGGAACACACTGGACTGTTCTACATAGGCCATAATAATAACATCTGTTATTCTACAATGGACTTCTAGATTAACTGTCTTATCTGGTTTTGTGATGCTGTGCTTGATGCATTTCAACACAGCAGTCCTACAGAAGGTAAATCATTTCACTAGCTCTCCAACAAGAGAGCTATAGTATCTCTTTAAGGAAGTACATATTGATCAAACCTCTGCCATAATTACAATCTTCAGAACATTCCATTTTCACCAAGGAAATTTTGCCATTATTGGGGAAGATTATGTATCTGCAATGAAATCTGCTACCTCTAAAGATTAAATTGGAAGAATAATCTCAATTGAAAGCCAGGTTAGTAGAGTACTGGCCGATATTTATTACAGCTCTAAATCATGTTCTTTTGTAGATGATAACCAGTGAACAAATGTAGCATTATCAATTCAAAACACTAACAGGAAGGTGTTGCAATATACATAAATTCTTTGAGCATTTAGCTTAATGGTATTTATTTGTCCTAAAATTTTGGGGAACTTACAGATGCAATGCAACAAATGCTAATATGCATATAACTGTTCTCTAGATTTTTATTTTTTTTTAATTTTAGGTTTTTTCAAAGGGTGGCAGCCACAAAGGTACAACCTCTGAAGAACCATAAGAACGTAAGTATATGAAGCACAAGGTTACTAGAGTTTCTAAAAATCTATCCATGACTACTCTTTCTCATTCTGGCTAGCTATGTAACAGTTGTCAAACATCTCTTTACAGGAAAAGCTCAGTTACTTCAGAAACTGAGGAACAGACAAGATCAACTGACAACCCCAAGAACAAACTGGTATTAAGAAATGAGATGAGAAGAGGCTTTTTATAACCCCACATAAAATACATATCTCAAAAAAGCATCATTAATGAATTTTCTCAGAAGCAACCTTTGAAACTTCGTTCTAAGATGTGAGCAGTAAAAACCTAAAAATAAAAATAAGTGGGTATAAAACATGAAATATCTTCAGCTATTTTCAAATCTCCAGATAGAAGAGAAAACTAACATAGGAAGAGGAAACTTTACAAGAACAGTTCAACAGACAAATGTTTTCATGTTTTAAAGGAGTTAATAGTTGAAGAATGTTAGAAATAATTATTTGTTTAAGCAAGCTAACCACTAGACAACTTTTAGAGCCATCAGTGGTGGTTTTTTTAATACAATGCATTGGCTCAATTTTGCTTGAAAAAGTAAATTATTTTACTCAGGAAATAAATTGTAAACATGATGCTTTTCTTTGAAATCTGGTACAAACCCCCATTCTGCAAGAAATGCTTAGGGGGAGAAGCTATGTTTCAAATTTATTAATGATTCCTCAAGTTGTTATAGAAACACAATTGCAGCAAGGCAATGTCTAGAGACACGAGTCTCTTTCATGTACACTTTCACAGGAACTGGTTGCTGAGGTTACCTAACAACGGAGTAACTTGTACATCCAATTCCCTCTTTACAAAGGCATTACAAAACCAGGGCTTTACAACAGAACAAAGCTCACTAAAGCAACTACTGTGCTTTATTTACTGTGTACACATTTAGGAAACATTGCTATCTGGTTTCTTCAAATACCTGGTGGCCATTATAAGTAGAATCAGTTTTTCAAAGACGACATAAAAAAGATTTAGCTGGGGAAGCAGAACACTGTAGTTATATAAAAAAAAAAAAAAAAGGCTTTAGCTCTACTAACTACTTAAGAAGTTACAGCATATGCTAAATTCATTTTTAACTTCAGTAGGACAATTGAGTACTCAGTGAGACATCTAGGGTGAGACCTTAAAGACTTAGTACGCTCTAATACCTTTAGTCAGGAACATAGCTCCTTTGGCTTTCAGCAACAACTCCAGAGATTAATAGATAACAAAAGTATATTTCTTTCAGACCTTTCCATCATGTTCTATTTGTTCTCAGCATAAAAAAAAAAAATAAAATATTGGACTATTTCTTTTCTTCAAAAGGCACAAGAATTAGTACAGAAAGTTGATCAGGCAAAAGAAATAAAGTTTCTTCTTGTTGTTATAACATACAAGTAAGAGCATTTGAACACAATGCAAGTGAGCAAGGATGAAAAGTCAACAAGCAAGGAGGGAGAAGGCAAAGAAAAAAAAAAGAGAGAGAAAGGTTTGGTTTTATAATTAAAAACAGATTTCAAAAGGAAAACTAAGTTTCGCTACAGTCAATGAGAGTTTTTCCATCAATTTTAAGGGAGCCATGACTTCACCCCCAGACAGTTATAAAGTGCAACCAGCTACTACATCTTTTTCTTTTTTTTTCATTTTTACTTTTTTTAAGCCAGCAGAGTAATAGTAAAATGAAAAATCTTTGAACTTGGCAAGTCCCAGAACAGCAGTTGAATGTAAATTAGGAGATAAATGATGAACTGTGTTAAAGCAATTTTTCTGTAGCTTGGAATAAAACAAAAGTTTGTAATCTCACTCCATATGCCCAACATTATTTTTGTTAAACTGGAACTAGGAAATCATGGGTTGGTATGGGTAAATGTCTCACGGGATGAGTAAACAGTCTCAATGGATTTGATAAGCAACTCCTACAGCATGTCTGTGAAGCATACACATGGCGTTTGTATGTTACACAACCACATTTACTAGAACAGGTAACTTTTAGGTAAACAGTGTCAAAACAAACAAAGCACTTTGTTCAGAATTTATAAGGGTGGAGTTTTTTTGCAATAAGGTTTGTACTAGTACTCTTTGGGAAAAAAAACCCAACAACCTAGCTGTAACTGTACTCAAGCTTTTTGTACTTCAGCCTCTTAATAATTTAAGTTATGACTACATGCATTATGCTTGTGATATCTTCACAGATAGGATTTCTGCCAGCCTTTAACTAGACCACTACAAAGCGTTTCTGCACTTTCTTGACCTTTATACTATGTGAATATGTACAGGAGGGCTATGCTGCCATAGTCATTTTGCTTCCAACACCCTTTTAGACACATTCAGAAACACTTCCTTGCTGGTATAGCTTACACTGGGTCCCAGCCCAATATACATACAGGGGAACTGGTCCCAGCATAAGTGTACTGGAAGAACACTGTGTACCTATGCAATTAAATTGTGAATAAGACCAATGCCTTTATCTATCCAAAGTGCTCATTTCTGTATAAAAAGAAAGAGGTGACTGAATTTTAAAATTAAGAAACAAATATATTCAGTAAATACTCTTAGCATATGAATCTTTTCTCTTTCTAAACCTTCTCTGCATGGACTATCCATTTGCTCAGTGTTTGTTCAGTCCTTAACACAAGTGTCCTGGTATACGTCACAGTGCCTAAAAACTCCAGCTCAGCACTATGGAATGGAATGCAATCCTCTATTCAGAGCTCTAAAAGATTATAGAAAAGGCTATTTTTCACAGAAGTGGTATAAAGAACACTCAGTAATTCCAAATACATGAGGTGTGTATCATTTCTGTGAATGCATCATCTATATGATTAAATCTGTAATGGCACATATGCCTAGAACTGGCAGGCTTCACTTACTGAAGGAACATATTAAAAAATTAAATGCCTTAGTTTGATTATGCTATTCAGAGGGTGTTCTTGCCTCTTCTTGCCAAACATAGTCTGAAATCTAGATTAATCTCATAAATCATTTCCTGTTGTAAACACCTGAACCACGGACTAGAAAGGAAATTCATCACAAGCTCTTCCTACCTATTGTGGCATTCTCCAATTCTCTAATGAAAAGACCTCAGGCTCCAAGAACAACTTTTTATTTTCTTTAATGGTTATAGTTTAATAAAGCAGATATAATCCAGAAAGGCTTTAAAAGAAGATATCCACTGGATAAGATCCATGTATATTTCAGTTTTGTCCAATAAGAAAAAATGGCTTTCACTCTTACATGACAAAATTTATGATGAACCAGTCTTGCAAACTATTCCTCACTAGAGTCTTACAGAGTCTTGACAGCATGCCCATAATAATTACGCTCTCAGCCACACAGATGACTGATGATCATAAGAGGCTGCGAGTCCAGTGTGTTTTAGTGAACTTTATTTAAACTCATCGCAGCTATATAATTGCTCTGGAGATCTCACGGAATTTCATTTTACCTCAGACTCTTATCAATAGGTTTGAACCAGTAACAAGGCTTTCACTGCCATTTGCGGCTTTATGCTCCAGACAATCGGGGACTTAGGGAATGCACTAGGCAAAATGGTACTGGATCTGGTCAACCAGTACGCTGAATTAGTGAGAGGTATCACATCTACGGCACATACCAAGGTATAAATTAAATGGGTAACTTTCCTTGTTCCACAACCTACAGGCTAGGTACTTGACATAGTACCTCCACAGCAGGAGAAAAAGCTCCTTTTAAAGCAATTTCTGCCACAAAACCTCTTGCTGAGTGGTTTTCAAACTCTCCAGTTTCAATTACATGAAGTGAATCCACAGACTGGGACCAGTACAGTTGCTTCTGACTTACAGTAATGGAAATAGAGGAAAAATTAGCAGAAAAGTTTACAGAAATTTAATTGGCTGAACTTACAGGCAGAAAGCCTTTCTTCATTAGGCTGTTACAAAACCCACAGAATTAAGGACAAGATGATCCTCTGAACTTTTGAGCACAACTCAGTCTACAAGACAACACAAGGGGAGACAACAGCAAGTGTTCAGTTCCAGCACTGACCGAGTCAATTCCCACAGCGATCATCCCAAAACTAAATGCAAAACTGACTGCCAGAGGACAGAGATTAATGTATCTTCTACATATACTCCCCTGCCTCTGCTGCATTCTCCATCCTTCCGATATTTTTTTCTCTTCCTTTGCAGCCTTCATTGCCAGGTGCTTAAGGTCTCCGTGACTGCCAGTGAGCCTGAGGAAGGGGCAAAGGGCCAGATGACTCAGATATGTTACTAAGTTAAGGAGAAAAGAAAGCCACCAACATGACAGACAGGAGCTCAAGATGTCACAGCAAACTCCTACTCTTTGTATTACAGTGCAGCATGCACAATAAAGTTGGCAGCAGTGGGGCAGGACAATTGAAACAGAACAGTCTGAAGCATTAACCTTTCCTGTACCTCCTCTTGTAATCCAGGACAGCCTCAAAACCTGCACCCACTCTGCTGCCATTTCCAGTACTTTTCCCTGGAAAACTGGATAAAACCATGTTCTAAAAACTTCACACACAACATTGAGGATAAGTATTTGAAATTCCCACTAAAGTGAAACAGATGTTGGAATGCAGCAGTGGAACTAAGAGTTGCATCACAGCACAGAAATTATTTTGAAGAATTATTAAAGTGTTTGGAAGACACTGTATTTCTAGAATTATGCCAACTTATTATAAGATGAACATTTAAACATTAATATAGAACAGAGCTGAAGGCTCAACTCTAATTTCTATTCACTGTAACACACATTTCTCCAGAAAATGGGCGATGAGAGAAGATTTATTTTTTTTCAGTGCCAGACATGCACATGAATCTAACACTGAAGAAAGTTTTTCACAATATTCCCCAGTGGCTGTAGGCATGATCCAGAAACCAATCCTTTAAGATCATTTAGTCATAACACTAGTACTCTGCAAATAAATCAAAAGCAAATATAAGTGGCCACAGCATTATATAAGACATTGGATAATTCTGCTTAGGACCATATTTACTAGTGTTGCAAAGAGCTTACTCCACTCTTACTAAAATTTCTTTGACTTCTAATAGGACTGGAGTTTAAAGGGAGGGGTAGCTTCTTTTTTTCCTTTTTCTTTTCTTTTTTAAAAAGTGGTGCTGTAATTCAAATCCTGGTAACCTTGGAAACAGCCTCTCTCCTCAGATATGTCTGTGTCAATTAAAGTAATTGGGACACTCCAGCTAATGGTGCCTAGATTTCAATATCCAGGCTAGTGCTGAAGCATTAGTCCTAAAGGACTCTCAGCTGTGAAACAGATCCTCTGAAAAAAGATTGTCTTGGAAAGGTTCTTCTCTTTTTGTAAGCATTTGTCAGAAGTTCAGCTGGGAAGAGGCTAGTTTTAAAGAATTTCTTTTTATACAGGATATTTCTTTGTATACAGGATGCACAGGGACTATTCAGTAATAGCAAACTGAGTTTATTTGTACATATATGTAAACAAAGCTCCCTACATAAAGCAAAGAAACACCATTTACTTAGCTTTAAGGTATTCATTAAAATATTGTGCAGATTTACAAAATTAACTTTCTCACCCTTTACAATATTACCCTTCGTATACGTATTATGTGTACATATACATGGACACACACACACACCACTCCATTACATATGCACCGAGAGACAATTTCTATACACTGCATATTCATGACCAAACAATACTGACTTTATGAAGTATCTTAGGCAAGCCTAAAAACTGGAATAAAACTTACAGAATTACTACCTTGTAACACAGGTGGCTGGGGAAAGACAAAAATAATCAAGAAGCTGTTAGGAATTTCTCACAGCATCTAAAAGCATCTCATTCTTTGTTCCATTATTGAAACCAAAGAGTTATTTAAAGAAGGGAATATTCTCTAATATACTTTAAAAGCCACATAGCCATCAGTGAATCACTCAGTTCAATGGCATGCATCACAACCTTTCTGCACATGTGTGTGCGCCCTCAGAAAAGGTAAGAGCATCTTGCAACCCATTTCCCCACACGCCCAAAGGCAGCATTAAAGAAGACATTTCTTCCACAGAGGATGTCAATATTCTTGCAGAGAACATGTAGCATTGCTAATTAAAAGGTACAGACATTTTAAAGATATTTGTATCTTAAGTTATTGTATGGCAGGAATTGATTTTCAGTAAATTCTTTTGGTTATTATGCAAATAGTAAAGTGACTAGACAACATGTAACATCTATCCTTTCCACCCCTACCAATAGCAGGGAAACAGAAGGAATTAAGTAGTATTTGGGAAAATCTAGCTAAATAATGACAGTTTGAAACTATTATTATTGGGTATTTCAGTTGTGACACATAATAATGGCAAAGGGAATAAAATAAGCAAATCCAAGCTTCAAGGAATCTTTTCTTACATTAAAAGTCTACTTTAAGTCTTTTCTAAAGCCTAGATGATCCAGGCCTTCTAGGCTGAAAGACCAAAAATGGCAAGCAAATAGGGTATTCAGACCTAGGCTGAGGTGACTAAGCGATCCTTTGATATTGTTAATAATGGAAAAGACAAAAAAAAAAAAAAAGCAGCCAAAAGAGCGCAGTAGCTGTGTCAGGACCTATATACACATTCACTGCCAGCAAAGGCATAAGAAGATCAGAAAAATCACAGGCCAGAATTGGCCGCCACAACTGTTGTTTCAGTCCCATTGAGATTTAAAGTTATTTATATAAGAAATCTGTAATGCAGTATGGAATAACTTGATCAACAAGATTTAAAATGAGAAGCATACAAGTCTACAGTGGAACAGCTGCCAAACTGGACTTGGGACAGCTCGAGTCTAGAAGGCCAGTTTTCAGTTTAAAGACTACAATAAGCAATGTCCTGAAATATTATGCCTATAAAAGAGTTTGGAAATATGCTGTAATACTCAGTAAAACTAGTGAAGGTAATGCAAGTTTCAACTTGTTACTCATTACAGTTTGAGTATGGAAAACACATTCTAGATACTGAAAACCTAGACAGGAAGGTTTCCTGTAACAATTTATTCTTATAAATTAAGAACTTGCGTATGTATTCTCACTCTTAATGTGCAAGCTAAGGGTCCAATTCTCCTTCCACTGCAGGATGCTAAGTTTGACATTCACATCAACAGCAGCAGAATTAGGCTATAAAGCTCCACTTGCATATAAACAGCTGTCTGACAATCACGTTGCAGAATAAACAGAAACCCAAAATTAATTCAGAGTAATTGTTTATATAGGCTTAAGTGAGATCAGCATTGTGTTTTCTTTTATTTGATGAAGATAAAAATTATCTTTGTTTTACTAACTTTGCGTGAATAAATACTGAATACTATATCTTGCTTAAAAACATTTCTTACTTTAACCTAAATATGTACATTCAATTCCATTCTGAGACAAAGTAGTTTAATTTGTGTTTTATTTTGCTACTTTTACCTTTAAAAAGTAGTTATATTCTCAGCAGAAGAGGTTTTAGTGCTGTGCCAAGTCCATTCTGTTGACTATCTATAAGAAGAGGCCCACTACAGTGGAACATGCCAATCGAATCTTCCAGAAACATCAGAATTAAATATACAATAAAGGCTATTGAGATTTTTCCAAGAAAAACAAGCCTGTTTGTTTTTAGATCATTCACTGAAATAAGTGTCTTACAGAAAACACATGAGTTGAAATCAAATTCTGATGAAACATGGAAGAGTCATATGCTAGTGAAGAGCTGCTCAGCCCTCATACAGATGGCTGCTAGAGATCCCTGGTCTGCAACAACCCATAAGAGCCCATCTGGAGGGGTTATGGACCCAGAAATCACAGGATTTTCCTTCAGTCACAGAACTGGGACACTCCTGGGAGACAGATGTCCCCTGTGTCTAGAAGCCATGCTGGCCAGGGCCCCGAAACAGCCAGGCTGCAAGGCTTGTGCAGAGCCAGGGACACATCACACTGTGTGACTGACCGGCTCTTCATTTTATTGATGAGAATAATGGAAGCTTCAAAGATCATTTCAGATTCATTCAGCACCTGCCAGAGCAGGTGTCTTCTAAAGTTGTAAGCGCACTCTACCTGAAGCAGAATAATGGAGATCCTTGGGTCCATAAACACTTGAATTTTGGTGCTCTGTTCTGAATTAGAGCAAGATCAAAACAAAACAACTCTGATCTTGAAAACAATCACAGGACAGGAATATCATTGCCTGGCCAGCCCTACACTATGCCACATCTTCTTTCATGCTATTTGCAGAGGCATCTGCAGTCTCAGCCCTCTCCATCTCTAATATTCAGTATTTTGTTCACTTCAAACTAAGTACAGGCTGATGAAAACTCACAAAACATGATGGTGCCAAAAGAAAGTCTGCACCACCATTAATTGCTACACGAGTACATCAGATCTGTCATGAACAGTGACACACCAGGCATAACAAGCATCTCTGAAGTCAAACTCCCAGTTTCACTCTGCCACAGAATAAAGGATGCTGATGACAGATGGGCAGAGTTAAGCAAGCCGTTCGGCCAAAATCCTAGATAGATGACCATAGCTGCATTTCACTGCCAAGACCAGAACCTTAGTTTGTATCAGAAACCGCTAACCTTCCAGCTTCAGTCAGGAAAAAAATGTCTATAAAAAAATAATGTTATAAATAATAAAAATAAAAATGAAACAATCATCCACTCTCCTGGCTCCTATTCCTAGTTTTCTGCTCTGGCTCCAGGACTATTCCCTCTGCCTTCATAGTCCCAGATCCACGTAATTGCAGAACTGCCATTCCACATCACTCAACTCTGATATCAACCTAAGTCAAAACTTCTCTATTCCCTTTATCTGACTATTTTTTAGTCTCCACCTGAACCAGCATGTGCTTTTATTCTGCCATACTGACTGGAGCACCAGCTTGGAGTCACTGGACAGAAAAGTTCAGTTATGCCTTCTGCCTGTCAAGTCTAGCATCACTTCTGGTAGAAGGTGATCATTTCTCATTTACTCCATGGTGACAGCCCATCAACTGCCAAAATTATATTGAAGCTTCACAACATGCTTAGGTGCATACACTGAGGAGGGACCCCATCAGAGATCCATCATATACAACATGGTATTTTACCACTTTGCTCCTGCTCTCCCAGATTCTGCTGGGGCAGTTTGTTTCAGGTTCACACAACTTAATATGAAGTTGCATTGTTTCTCATGAAGAGTTCTCAGCAATTTCAGTAGGAGCCACAAGTGTCTATGAATCAAGAAGATACTCTATTTTACTGAGGTTAACCATGCATCAAATCCTCTGCTGCCTCATATCCCTCCCTCAAAGTCAGCAGGGCTGAATAGAGTGTAAGTCAGGGTAATTTCAGTCAAAGCCTCTTCAAGTATTTGCAACATTCACTTTTTTTGCCATCTATGAACTGTAACATTAAGTTACAAAGTACTGACATTTATATAAGTTTCAATTTAAGCTTAGATCTACTCTCAGGACAGTGAAGGCAATTATTTACTTAAGTATGAGAAAGAATGAGATCATTACAAGTATGCTACAGTCAAACAACATGGCAAGAAAGTTCTCAAAAGGTTTTTTTTTTGTATTGGCAAATTGTGTAGACTGACTTTGCTAGTCATTACCATCTGGTCATAATGAAAACAATCAATAATACATTTCTACTAAGACAGAAACATAACATAGCACAACACCATATTGTTGTGTGCATTAAATCAATAGACCTCTTCAGTTTTAGTGTACTATAAAGAGAATTTTGAAAGGAGTGTTTTCTAAACCACAGAATCTTACTTCCTTCATTGTGAACACAATAGGCTTTTAATGAGTGTTTCTTCATACAGATAAAATTATTTATAAAATTAAAATATGTAAGATTCCAAAAGGCCTTGCAGTTATTAAAAAAATTAAATATTTATAACACATAGTTCATAGATGTGTAAGATGAGGAAAAATCTGGGGGCTGCTTGCCTCCAGATGTAAAACAAGCCAAGGAAAGACCCATTAAAAAACTGTGATGTCTGAGGGAATCATTTTAACTGGTCTGTGCTCAGAAGTACAGTTTGTAGGCTGAATCATTTATTTATTTTTCAGTAATATTTATTTCTGCCTGTAAGCCCAGATGCAGGGACCTTTATGCTACCTCTTCATGAAATGTTGTAAGATCCCTACAAAATAGCTAACACCACCTTCAGCAGAGTACCAATGAGGGCAATGAGGCTAAGATGTAGAAAGGGTGCCCTGGTGCACAGATGGGACACTTGGGAGTCCCTGGCTAGAACAGCCAGTATCCTCAAATAGCATTTAGAGAGTTCAGCGGCAGCTCTATGCCATTGCTCACTCTGTTCCTTCCCAACCTCCAAGAAACCCTGTTACTCCGTACTTGTATAAGGAATCTACATTTTACTTGCTGCCATTTCTAGCAGTAGTAAGAGGTAGGACAGGTGTCCGAGTCACTCTGGATCATCTGCTAGTCTAGGCATTGCTTTTATCCCCAGGAGGTGGCCAGAAGTGCAACTACACCATGTGAGGAAACGGTGGAAAATATGGCATGTTTTGCATGTCAAAACCTTCACATTTACCTAAAATAAGAATAGACTGTTCAGCAGAAACGGCCAAAAGAAATTTTGAGGAAGACCAGTCTATATTGTTTTAAAAGCAGTATTACAAAAAGTGAAGAAGAGAGGATTAGCCTGATTCAGGATACTGAAGGAAGAGGCAAAAAGACACACAATGACCAGAACTACCGAACTGGCTTATTGTGCGCATCAAGCAACATCAGACAGTAATAAGACAGGAAAGGCAAGAAATTGCCCTTCTCCGCATGTATGGGTTCAGAACATTTTTGGCTGATATTCATCACTGGGTCCATTGTGGGGCATGTTTGATTTTCCTCACTGGTTTCAAATTTGCTGTTTATTTAAGAAAATACTGCAGTAGATTATTCCTAATGAAGGAATGTAAATACTGCACACTAGTCACAGCCATTAAAACCTTTAAATCAGAAAGAAACTGAGCCAGGAAAAAAACAGTAAAAAGCTCTTAAACTTGCAGAAGTGCCTGAGACTCACCCCTAGTAACTAATCCAAGCGACACTGTTAACAGTTCAGTTACTTACACACAACCATGGGCCTTTCTATAACAATCCACACACCCAGAGGTAAGAGAAATGGAACAAAGTAGTAACTTCTTAAGAAAATCTTTCTCCTATTAGGCACTACTGGCTCTGCATCTATCCAACATATGAAGACACTTTTTCCAGACGTAGACTTTCCATTCATTGCTTGTGGGGTCTCTAGATGAGTATCAAAGCATTCACCCTACCCCTAGTACCTAATTTTCAGAGGAGCTAGAAGAATGAATCATGATACTAGTAAGATGATCCACCATCATCCTGTGGAAAAACAACACAGGAGCTAAACCAAAGTGCACCACCACCCTAGTGATCCTCCTTACCCTTAGCTGTGGATTCTCGGCATAAAGTGTGTTCTCTTGCAGAAAAGTGCTGTCAACTTATCCTTCCCACACTGCATTTGGATTGTATCTTTGCTGCCTCCATTTGACATAGGTCAGATGTGCAACAGTCAGACTTCCCTTCATGACAACATGTGCATATGGTACTTTCGATCACCAAGACCTATTTTTGCAATCTAAAAGATTGCAACAGTGAGAAAATCATATTGGCTTTGATCTGATTTTCTCACCTATAATATGCTGAAAGGTTAGAGTCCTCATTTTCTATAGAACAATAAAATAAACTCTACATGAGTAGAGTAGATGTAGAGTTCAGATCAGTAGATGCAGAGTTTAAGCATGGCTAAATACCTGCCACGCAAAGCCTTCTGAGGGTATGAGAGCCCAAGTGCAGCGCAAGTAGCTTCTGCTAGACTGTGCAAAGGCAGAGATGGGGCAAGTGCTCATAAAGAAAAAAAACAATTCTGCAGTTCTGTCAGTGGGTACACTCCAAAGCCACTGCTTCCTTAACAAGGGCTGTTGATTCTTTAAGGCCTACAGACTTATATAGTAAGGCCTATATAGTTCTCGGCTCCTTCAAAGCACTTATGTATTAACCCCAAAGAGCAGAGTGACAGGAATACAAAAATAAGACAATATTTATAGCAAAAGGAGAGACTTGTGGAGGAACAGGCCAAAGGACACAACACCATTCAGCATTTGCCTTTGCAGATTTGAGTTGCTGGCACAGCAACTCCCAGCTTCTGGCTTGGGAAGGAGACTACATGCTTCACACATGCTGTACCAGCTTTAATTATACTCCAGTGCAATAAAATGCAATGCAGAAGACATATGTTCCACAGGAGATTGCAACACACTCTGGCCCATGTCCTCGGGACTATCCAATAAAGCCCCCTACCACTGAGCCTCATAGCTTATGCTAACATCCTGCATAATTAAACACAGAAGGAAAGCCAGGAAAGACATTGCAGTGGATGAAAGATGATCCTGAATTGCATTGGCAGCAAAAGGACTTCAAAGAGGTGCTGGATTCTTTCTGGAGCAAGGAGGACCACTGTCCCTCAACTGGGATGCCAACACAACAGCACTGGAGCAACCTCCAATTACTCTGCTCTCATACACTGAGGCTGCATTTGTTCTCTTTTCCCCAGGAAGGCATACAATCCAAGACACGAGCCACATTGATGTGGTTTCTGGACAAGTGTAATAATCCACCCTTTGTCCTCACGCCTTAGTGCATCAAAGCAGCGCAAGTCATCGACTCATTTGGCTATAGACATTATACTGTCATTAGGAAGAGACTGGCACATTTTTAAAGATCGTATGCTATGTAGGCAAGAATTCTTCACCATTACTAGTTAAAAATCTACCAGGTTTCCTGCAAGCACTGAATCAGGTTGATAATGACCGCACAGAAAACCTTTGAAACAGTGACAGAAATATGGGCCTCCCAACAGAGCAAAAAAATATGACCTGTTTAAAACTACTAAGTCAGGAAATTTGATATCAGAAAGGAACAAGCCCAATAAAATAAATCAGGTGATACTTACTAAGTACCTGTGTCAGGATAAAGGGCAAATGAAACTCAAGGCATTATATCCAGTGAACTGTACAGACATAATGACCTGCACTGCAGGTCAGCCAGGAATGTTTGTGAACAGTAACTGGACTATAACCTTCACTATGATGAACCGTACTTCAAGCATATTCGACTTCTGAATCCCAGAGCACAGTGCTGCACCGGTAGTATATTTTCATCTGGTTATAAATTTGAATGTGCCGTTCGTATGCATACTTTCCACTTGATTCTTTGATACGCCTATTAAAAATAAAAGAAAAAGATACTGGCATTGAATTTGCATTTCTGAAAGCTTATGTAAATGAACATTCATAAAGAGGGCATGAGAGCAATACATCAATTAATAAGGAAAACTCACACTGACAGAGTAGCTCTGTTTCAAGAACTTCTAGTTAACCAAGGCCATGTCGGAGCACATTTAACCTCACACAGTTCCTCTCCCGTGAGTTCTCCCTCACTACAACCTGTGCATCCTACTTCTCTAAATATTTAGATACATCTGAAACTTCACAAATATTTTGGGGTGGTTCAAGTTTTTTATTCTTTAGACAGTCTTTCTTGTTTATTTTAAGGCTAAAGCACACAGAAAGGCTCATTCCTGGGATGCAGTAACTGAACTCTGAGAAGTGCTGGAGTTCCCTAACTGCCCAGCTAGGCTCTTACAACAAAAGCATGCACGTAGCATACCATAAGTTAGACATATATTTATTTATTTATTTTATATAGACAGCATGCTTACGTTACAAATGCTTATTTAAGAATACACAGGATTTTTGAGAAAATGAGAGAAAAGTCAGGTACTGACCAGACCTCAGTTTGAACTGTTCTGGATGGATGGAGAACTAAAATTTTCTCTTAAGTTCTAGTGAGTTACGTTACCCTTCATACACTTTTCTAAATTACTTGTTAGCCTTATCCTTCACCCCAAAAAGCTGTCCATATTCCATCACAGGATTGATGGCATTTCAGTTGTTGGTGAATTATTTTATTTGCCATCCAATTTTCTTACAGAATAAGATTAAATCAAAAGAAAATGTTTTGAGTGAAATTGAATTAGTTGCACAACCCAAAAAATCCTAAAGTATATTCACATATACAGTAGTTCATCAGCTCTAAAACTTTCAGCTTTATTATGCACTTGTCAGAATAAATGATAATGCCAAGAGGCTGGCAGGATAATGAACAACTGCCATGATAAATGGATCGTCACACAAAGCTATCTGAAATACAAAGATGATGACGAGAGCAACACTTAGAGCTACACCTACACTTTCTTTTTTCATTTTTCCCCATGTGTTGTGCAATTTTCTTCTGTCTCAAATTTATTTGGCTGGAACAGAGGTGGAATATGAAACAAATGGTGGCTAAATTCTCTAGAGATGTGTAGTACAACTCTGCTGCGATCAACGTAAAATTGTACAGTCATGCCACAGACGAATGTGCCTTCCATGCAAAGAATTTAGCAAGCGTTGTTAACATATGCACTTATTTCACAGTTATTAAATTTGCTCTCTGATGAACATCTATCTGTTCTCTGCTCTTTTAGCACATTCTCCTTCCTGTTACTTCACACGCCATATAAAACTAAAGAAAGATTATTGCAAATGGAGATTGTTGCTTTACTATGCTAAGGTCAAAAATAATTCCAAATTCAGTTCCCAAATACATTCAAAATAATACCACCTTCAAGTCAATGAAAGCAGATTTTTACCACAAAGCAGAGAAGTCAGAGAAGACTGAATTGAACTCTCAACTTCTTTGACTGTGCAAAGATCCAGAAGTGATACACTGCGGACCCCAGCTTGGAAAACATAACTTAAACAGTCCTTGTTTATACCGGTACCACAATGAGCAGACAAGGCTATTCAGTTAACCAGGCATTACACAGACTTTCAAGACTATGTTCTATAGGGTATAAAGATCCAAAATGAGAAGATTATTCAAGAGGCTTAACATCATAATGAGCCTGACATTTCCCTACCTCAAGTTACACTTACATTTCCTACATTATTTACACAACATAAATGCAACACTGGGACACAGAGGCTAGGGAGAAGAAAAAAAGAAGAGAAAGGAAAAAAAATGCACACTTTACGTGCAGGTACATTTCAGGTTGGGGCAGGGGTGTAAGAAGAAGGGATGGATGGACAAGTGAAAGACTAGTCCTAAAAATCTCCACTGGAATTGGTTATTCCCCCCTGTTAGCCTTTATGCTATATACTAACAGGATTTCTAGTATTCACATGTGAAGTAAATGATGTAAGACACATCAACAGATCAGTATTGCCTCCCCTAACTCCTGTCAGCTTTTGCAAGCTCCAAAACAGTATGAGATTACGGTGAGAGAAAACAGATTCAGGTCAGCAACCCTGAATACAAAAGCTCTACTTGCAGCACAGGTAATAGCAAGAAAAGCAATTGCCCGTGAATTCTCAGTGAACCAAAAGCAATTAGATTTTACAAAAAAGGAAACAGTTAGAAATAAGTTTTCTTTAAAAAAGGATAGCATACACACTATTTCCCTCACTTTGGTACCTTACAAATGATGCACGCCATCAGAATCTCTCTAACATCTTAAAAACCAAGAGCAGACACTTTTATTCCAGGCGGCCACAAAATAAATTTGGCCTTTTCAACTTTGGTTGTACATAGAATAGGTTATTAGAAAGTACCTGAAGAAGCAGAAAACAATTTTGAAGTAACTGGATCTAAAGTTTAAGTCACAACTTCAGGCTTGGAAAGTAGCAAGGACAGGAAAAAATGAACAAGGAAAAGAAGAATGATCAATGACCCTCAATAAAAATGAAACAATTTCAAAGAATCACAGGGCTAGCACCTCCAAAAACCATCCACCCATAGCTGCCTCTTCCTTCACAGGAGAGGTGACAAGGCAGAAATGACAGGTATCTGCCTAGATGTACAAAAGCTGCACTTTAAGCAGTGTAATTCAGTGCTTCATTATTTTTGAGGGGAAAAAAAGGGGGGTGGGGGGAGCACCAAAGAACAGGCCTAAGAAATGCAATGTGAGACTCAGCTTTGAAACAGTCAGGTCTGGAATTTGACCAGCTTACACTGGTTTTTACAGACCCAGAAAAACATCCCTTAACCAGGGCCTATTTTCAGAGAACAGCAAGTCTCACGGTAGAGAAAACAGAAAAGTATTTCCAGTATTCCAAATGATTACTCACCTCAAAATTCAACAGAGCATGGGAAGTCATGTTAGGAAGTGACTGTGACCAATGATGCTGGAAAATGACACCAGGGAACATCTGAACTCAGTAAAGCTGAAAACCTGCTCCACAGTTCAAGAGTAATTGTTGGGGTTCATATACAGCTACAATCATTTTAGAGATGCTAGAAAGTCTTTCTGAGCAGGAGAAATTTAAGCAAGAGTAGTTGAAACTTGCTTCACTCAACTGAAGTGTTGACATTTGTATAAAATAAATCCCTGATGTTTTTTGCTTCTACAATTAACTGCTAGACTGATGCTTATCCACAAGTAATACTAAGATTAAGCTTATACAACAAATTTCAGAGAATAATAAAGAATGTTCTAGGTTACACACACATATTACCATTGAAATACTACCAAAACTGCTGGGAGTAAGATAGCAACTTACTAGTGAAACAACAGCATTAGAAAGGAAATTTTTCAGCAAGATGCCAGGGCAAATCCTCGTGTTACAGATGACACCACAGGGTCTGTACACATAAACAAAATAGTACAGATTTGCTTTACAATGTGTTCTCCTGAAGACACATTGGTATGCAAGTAATCTAGTGACACAGAAGAAGCAGATTTGTCTTCCTGGAGAAATAAGTCATAACAGCAAACAATTTTTTCAGGTGTAAAAGGCATGTCATACTGAATGGCACCAATACTGTCATGTTTGAAGCTAGGCATGTACTCTGTAACAAACTTAGAATTTCCACATCATTTAGACCTAGCTTTTGTTCCAATTTGACTTGGAAAATATTTGAAATTGCCTGTGGAGGTTGGAGCTTATAGTTTTAGTGCTTCAAGACCCAAATTCATTTTAGAATTTTAATTTTTACATTCTATAAAAAGTCAAAAATATCAACCGAAAAAACAAAACCAGAATTTCAATAGCCACATATTATTCCATAGCAGGTCAGTCGTGGTATCTATTACTGACATACCATTGAATAAAATAAAGTGAAACTTTAAAGTGCCTTTAAGCACATAAGTAGCCTTCCCCCATCCTTCTCCCTCATGTTTCAGGCAGGGATAGCGCTTAATTCATAAGACTGCTATAGAAATACAACAAAAGCCAAGTAGTATTGTTTCCTTTCTAACTTATTTAGCCACATGTTAATCACGCAACTGATGCTTATCTTAGACTGCTTGGCATCACAGAAGTCACTTGTAACACAAAACACACATGCATATATGTTGCTGTTCAATGTGTTTGGCAATTAGATACTCTAGGACTTTTATTTGTGAATAGTCTCTTATTTTTGGGTGGAAACACAGAATAAAATACTGCATGCCTGACATATCTGAGCAAGAGCCAAATAGACAAAAAACAAACCTCATACTGCAACCTCCCTGGGGAAATCTTTGTTCATTTTAATACTTGTTCAGTCAGCTGTCTCCATGAATGACAAGGTTTTATCTCTAATGTGAATGGCTTCGAAGGCTACTTGCATTATCCATTCTTCAGCAGCTGCTGCTGAAACCACAGGGTTGCAAACTTATAATTAAATCCAGCTGCCACTACTGTGAGTTCAGTTATATTGAAGTGAGCAGTAATGCCTCATGGTTGCGGGCAAGATTCTGTCTCCATTTCTAGACAATGTAATTAACTCTTTTGCCCCTTTTAGATGAAATAAACATCAGCACTGAAGAATGCTGTTAAATGACTGTAAAATAGTATTTATAAAGAAGAATTCTGTGGCAGTCATTACACCTGAGAAGACAAATTTCTAGGTGGATCATAGCTAACAACAAATAGCTGTTTCCTTACGAGCACCGAGAGACCTCCCAAGGAAACACGTAGCACAGGATGGAAGGAATTTCCCCATAGAAAGGAGGCATGACAGGATACACATTAACACATCTACTCTTAAGCCTTAAAACACAGCCTCTAGAATAAAGCAAATCCAGGCTCGAGAGAATTGCAGGCAAAGGCTGGAAAGAACCAGGAAAGGAACCACAGGCCTGCCTTTGATGCTAAGATCATTTCTTAAAGGCCATTGTCCATGTCTTAAATCAGACTTAGAGATAAAGTCCTGACTGAATAGCTGCATATATGCACTTCTAGAGGTATACTTTTTTCTTTTACATTCAAAAACTGTTCCTATCTGCGTGTCAACAAAGCATTTAGGTCAGCAAAAATAATTAGCTACCTAAATTTGGCTCAGTCAATCCCTGAAGCGGTGCTCAACAAGTCTCTATTTCAAAAAACATTGCAATGACAATGCCTCAAGAACATTTCATGGGAGCAAAAGCAATCAGCAACAACATGCTAGACTAACAGCACTGAAGTAGAAAGCAACAGTCAACAGAGCTTTGTTTGTGAAGTGTTCTCTTATTATGGGTATCTCTTTGGAAACACACAACAGTCCAATCGCTTCTGAGGATGGGTGAGAAAGCACAACGGAAGACAGAAGCACCTGCCATCTGACTCCAAGTGCAAGAAGGTTAAAGAAAAGGGAGAGCTATCTGCTGAGAGGAGAATGAGACACATAGCAACCATCTCAAAATTCACTCTGCGAACCTCCCAAAACACATCAATAAAAAGGTTTAAAGAAAAAAATCTGCCCGATATTCTGCCAAATCAGTTAAAACCCTAGGTTATCTAGATGCTTTCTTTAACTGAGGCGTTGCATTAAGAGCTACATAAACACTGCATGAACTGAGTGTTGGCAAAAGTCTAGCCACCATGGGCTATTTAAACTCATCTGTATTAACTGACCTGATTGCCTGTGATCTAGCTCAGATACCTCTGCACTGAAGCAAGCAGGCTGAACACCCAAATAAATTTGCCCGCAGTCACATAGAAACCAGCAGGAGTCATGAAATAGAAGACGTATGTTTCTTGAGACTCGAGGTCTGCTTACTCACCTTTTGTTGCGGGGGGGGGGGGGGGGGGGGAGCGGTAGGAAGAGAAATGTACCTACAAGCATCTCTGCACAGGGTTCATCTTTGCTATGGTTTGGTACCACATTTCCTGAACCAACATCAAATAAATGCTAGCAGCTAGAAAGCAAGGTTTTTTTCCATGATTTTTTTGTACTTCTACCTTTTGCAAGAAGTAAAAAGTAAACAGCATTTTGTACCAAAGACAACAAGGGTGAATTTGCTTTCAAGTGGTTATTCTTAGGTTCATTTACTTTTGACATATTTGTTTGCTATTTCACTAGTGCTGTCTGTCTACCTGTCGCTTTGTACTAATGGCTGTGAAGCCCAGGCACTCGAGAGCGTTTCAGCAAGATGGGCTGATTGTTATATCCTGTCATATCTAGGAGAGAGCCAGCCATGATTTTTCCATCAGTGTTTCACCATTCCCATTTTAAAGTGACAAAGCTTTTATTCCTCCTAGCTTTTTAGTGGCTACTTTAAAGGGCTTTTTATCTGTAGAGGTTCATATCTTACCAGTGCTGAAGGGTGTTCCTACAGATGATACTAGCAAAAACTAGATGTATGTGAAGAAAGAAGTGAATGCAGGGGGAAGGGCAAAGAAGAAAGAACGGAAAGGGTGGAGCAAGCCACACTTTCATGTTTTTTGAATCCTCCATAGGATCTTGCTTTCATCTGGAATTAATCTCTGAATCAACTGTAATCCATCATTAGAACAGATAATGTCATTTTATCTTAACCATAACTTTTTTCTTGGGAGATTATAGATAGCTTGGACCTTCTGCAGTGCTTTGTACACTACATTTGTCTTTTGCAAGTCTCTGCACAGAAGAATATTAAACTCTTCTTTCTTACGGGTTTCTAATCAGCTCCAGCTCTCTGACATTATATATTTAGGTCCAATGTTACATTTTATTAATTTGTGACTATATATATCGATAATATATTATTCAAATCACAATCTGTTTCAAATCTCAGGATACCTATCAGTTGCCAAAGTGCAGAATACAGGAGACAGATTAGAGAAAGGTATATTACCATGAGACCAAACTCAGAAGGCATTTTTCAATGACAGCAGATGACTGTTTTGATAGGCGTACACGTAAGGGTTGGCATTGTACTTTAGAAACAGATAACTTTTTTTAAAAATAGTTAAGATAAATATTTTAAAAGGAAAAATAAATACTTTTTAAAACCTAATGTGAAATTTATATGCTACATTAAGGCTTGAGGGGGTGGTGGGGGGGTGGCAGAATCAACCAGCATAGATTTGTTTCTCAGATTCTGAAGGCAATTAGATCACTGAAGTGCTGAAGGTCTCCAGCTATACAGTGAGACCAGAATCTGCTAAAAGGTTACATCAGAAGACTTTACCACAGCTAAAATTTCATTTAAGTTGATAAACCAATTATGGACTGAAAGAGCAAGACACCAGTGTTTTTCCCTTTTTCCTACAAGTAAGACAAGATGAGATCGATTGGTTCTAAGTAGTGTAGGACAGCACAGAAAAAAACAATTCAGTTCACTAACTATAAATAACTGCTCTGATTAATATACTAATTTTAAACACCAAAGGTCTGTTGACATATTTTCACTTGCAAAGACTTCTGATTAACTACATAAAATTGCCTAAAGCATTTCGTTGATATAAAGTCCTTTATAAACTCAATTTTTATCCAAATTTGCTCCTCACAAATCATGAATTAAAATAATGCAGTAAAAAAAGCCAAACAAAAATCATCCACCATTTCCAAGCAGAAGAAACAGGAAAGCATACTAAAGTACTTGCTTAAATAAATTGTACATATCTAGTGCTACTTCCTGGTGACTAAAAATGACCAAGTTAAATGTCAAGCTCTTGTGGCAGTCCAACGGAAGAGATGGATTTGTGCCTATGCTTCGCTATTGTTCCTGTGAACTTTCAAGCTACTTTGACAGAGTTAAATATCCCCGTCTCACTGTTTCAGTTGAGTCCTGTCCTAATATTCTCCCAAACAATGCAAGCATTCTCTGCTTTTTGAAGAATTACACAAGCCATTTTTTTGAACAGATATGAGATCTGAAATGGTTTTTGAAGTGCAAGGACAGCATACTTTCATCATTCATACCTTCCTTTACTTTTTGACCTGAATAGCATTATCTTAGTTGCCTCTGTGCTTTTAGACTCTGGACTTCTGCACCATCAAGGAAGCTTTAAGTGCTGTCAAGCTTTTATATTGTTTCTGGAAGGGCCAAAACTGGATTTGCAGATTTTGTGAGGCTTCACAGCTCCCACCCAAGGCAGAAACAGGCAGCATGTGACAGCAGCCTCCAAGGTCACCAAGAAGCAGATTGCACAAGTAACATCAGATTGAACATAGCAGTGACAGCAGGACACCAATTTAGCCCTGACAACTCCAAGCTGACAGAGGCTGATGATACATTGAGAAATATAAAGGCTGCATTTGGTACAAACGCAACTGATGCCTGTGTGCTACAGACAGTATCAAGGAAGGTGAAGAGATGCAGACTAAGAGGATTAACACAGTAATAACAGCAGTATCTTCATATGAAATAAATTACTGATTACTGATTTTTAGTTAATGAGAGGGGAAGTTTGAAAAGGTCATCCTTATTTTAGACTGAGCAGATTTCTAGACCTCCCTTTGGGTTGGCTTTCATGCCTACAGGACCACTCTACATGAGTTAAAGCATACAACTTGCTATACCATGCAAAAACACACCTAGCTGTTTTGGCAAGGGCAGAACTGTCACACCAACTGAAATAGTACTTAAAATACAAAAACATCTAAAGTAAGTTAAATAAGGGGGATTTCTCAAATGCATATTGGGCATCTTCACTATGAATAAAAATCACCTGAAACAGCCTTTGAAACAGTTTTAAAGGAACTGTGAAATCTTCAATGTTTGAAAGAATTAGAGCAAAGAGATAAACACTGGATTTCTCTGATCACTTCATCTAAATCAAGAGCTTTTGCATTTGTTACATGACCAATTTATATTAAGGTTGTTTAAAACCTACCTAGTCTGCCTGCCATTTCATTGAATTAAAACAATCTGCTTTAAAACTGGCTGAGATTTCAGTAGTGACTACTTCCTTAACAAAACAGCAGGCATTAGTTGTTAGCCCCATATACAACCTGCCACAGAAGACAAGACAGCAAAGCACCATCGTATGAAACTGCCTCATGCTGCTGGTCTCTCCTGTGTGGCTCACACATGACAAACAGAAAGGAAGTGCCATGGTCTACTCAATTTCTGAGATGAAACGTGTCAACACACCTTGTTAGCTGTGTTCGTTATTTAAAACACACTGGTGTTTTCAAAATTCACCACTTTGAATGTTTTTGGATAGTCAATACAACATCACTGTTATTACTTTGGCAAGTGCTAAAAAAGATGCTTATTACCACAGCCTCTAATGCACGCACAAGCGGTTGCACAACTTTGAAGTGCTTCAGCACATACCAAGCCAACAGGATGCTCTCAAGCTGTCAAAAGCTCACACAACACTGCTGCTCCTTTACTGCCATGTAAAGGACCAAAAGCATCTACATCTTCATATTTTCTGTCAGCCAGCGTTTCTTAATCATAAAAACAGAAGAGTATGTAGCCAGAGAAAAAAGGTAGGGGACTAATGGATCATTTTTCCTGGGAGTTTAAACAAAGCAGAGGAAGAACAAAAAAACAGGTCCCCACCAGGGGTAGAGGATAATCACAAGGTTTCTTTTCACCAGAGGATAGGTACCTTTCTATCCTGAGCAGCCTGATCAGTCATCTCTGCTTCACTTGCCATGACTGGCGCACTAGCATTTCACTGCTGAGACAGTCATTTGGAGCATGAGAATGACTGTACTAAAACAGAAAAAAACCGAAATTATAATCTTAAAGAGACTATGTGCCCTAAACTAGAACAATCTGAACATAAATTATCTTTGTGCCATCCTCTTCCACTCTCCCTATGGGCTAATGGAGAATTTTCATGTTAAAAATTTTGTCTTTGGTAAAACTGCATGGGATTCATAGCCAAAATATGAAAACAAAATGCTAGAAACCTCTGGCAAAAGCGAGGGCCCTTGCTATCAGCAGCACTGGGCAAGCACATTAAGAACTAATCTACCCTTACAAATACTCAAACATTATCTAGTTCCACTGGGAAACAAAGATATATGAAAACTAAAGACATCTCTACAGGTAGCAGATCCATGGGAGTTTTAAGCTTGCCTTTTGCTATTTTAAGGACCTACAAAGAACAAAAATTTGCAGCACTGTTTCATGGATATATACTGCCCTGTAATCCTTGTCTAGGTCTTCAGTCTTAAAGAAGAAGAAAATATGCAGCTCTACAAGAGACCAGAATTGCAGAGAAGACATTAATCAGAGGCTTTACCAAATAACTCTTTGCAGGAAGAAATATTTTCTAGAGGAAAATGAGAAAAATTCTTTTCCACAGTGAATGAGAAAGTATTTTTAGCTGCAAGAAGATATATCAGAGTTCATGCCATTTTAGTGAATGGTTAAAAAAAACCACCTCTGTTTTAAGTAGTTCTGTAACAAACTGATCTATCTGGACTAGGAGGTACTGACATTTTTGTTTACTAGAATCTTTATATAGTTCAATATCTTAATAGCGTGTGACCAGAGTTAAGGAGAGATTGACAGCTAGTCAATGAACTGATGAATATCTGTCTCATAAGCATTTCATTTTAGATACACATGCAGTGTGCATTTTGCCTTTATATACACATTCCAATGCCATTATCTTACTCTTAATTACTTGGGTCTCAAAGCACTTTACAAAGGAATGAGTTACCATTATCAACATTTCATATACAAAGAAATTGAGGCATAGTGGTACAATTTGCTAAAAGTTTCCGAACTAACATCCAAGGTCAGTGGCAGGTAGAAAACAAAGCTCTTATCTCAACTATCAGGCAAGCACTGTATTCAGCAGACCACACTGCCTCAAGATGTAGTAAATGTTCCCTAAGCACACAATCTTTAGCAACTACATAGGCAGCATAGAAGAATTTAAAATTCCACCTGCGTTACAGCAAACATTACAGTGTAAAATTTAAATATATTGACACTTAATCTGTTAAACACTGGAATATTGTGTTCAGCTTTCTTCAAATGATTAAGCTAAGATGACAAACATCATGTCATCGCAAGATGACTTTCCAGACAAGTCTGCCCCGGTCATTCCTCACTTTTACATGTCTTCCGATAACACCCATTGTTTCAGAGATGCTCAATTGTACTTGCTCTTGCCTAATTATGGTAGCCTCTTGCAAAACCTTTGTAATGCTGGGATTTTGTTTGTCATGACATTATAAAGCCTGCTGAGTTCTCACTCTTGCTTTTACTTTAAGTATTTAAAACCAGCAGGAGGCATGTGGGAAAATCAGCAATAACTTGAGCTTTGATAGCAAAATGTTTAAGGGTCAAAACTAACCCCTCATTTTGTATTGAGCAATATTATATATATCAGGAGTAAATACAGTTACCCTTCTTTGTAGAATCTAGCTGCATGTGCAAGCACAAGTCCCAGGACTGAATTAAACAAGCTAAATGAAATTAATTTACCTCATGTCCAGCTCAGGTGGCTAGCAGGCCTTGAAAAAAATTACTAGGACAACTAGTGAATAAAAATGAAACTAGCACTGCAGCAGATTTTATTCTTGGAACTGTGTTTTACCCTTTTTCTTTTTTGCTATAAGTCTTCCTTCCCTTTCACTGGGCTCAAGAGAAATGGGAATCTTGACTTCCAAACAAGTTAAAAAATAGAAAGAAATATAGCTTGCAAGTTTACATTGTAATTGATATAAGTCTATTATTAGAAGACAAATTGCAGCAGACAATGAAAGAGACAGCTCAATCTGTTACTGAATCCTTGTAATGGCTATATGAAGAGCTCGACCATTTCACTCATAAATCTTTCTTCTAAGTTTTTATTGCTGCTTGTGTGGGTAAAATAATAAAACTATGGAGTGAAGTATACAAGAGATGCAGTAATGCATTTCTAGTCACAATTACATAAAGTTTGTTGCAGGAACAATAACCCTTTCAGCATCTAATCAGAAATGATGTCATGTTACAGGCTGCTAAAACACCACACAATATCTTTAAAAAAATGATTAGAAGCGATCATGCCAGTTCTGAGTAGTCATCTCTGCTATGGATTGCTATGATGCACTGGGCTGTCATAAGTCATTCTTGATGACCTGTCACAAACTTTCTGCAGGACAGACCAAGACAAAGCATTTAGCAACTTGATTTCCAGGACACTGATCGACTTATTAATTTAGCGGCAAATATAAACTCAACAAACCTGAAAAACCAGATTAGAAGATTGAGATATATGTTCCTATATATATATTTTAGAGTAATTGATGTTAATAATATTTTAATAATAATTTCTTGTCTGCGGATTGTAGTGCCCAGCAGGGAGATCCTGAGAGCCACTACCCAAGTGATACTTTAGAATTAGCTGTCCACACTGAATGACAGAAACAGAAGATAAGCAAAGAGGCTGGAGACTGGGCGATATAAAATGGGATACATGCAACAATTTTGCTTGAGTGAGTGCAAGTACAGTTACAAAATCCCCATGGTTCATCCTGTCAATCTCCTCAGGAAGCCATAATGCCAAAAGCGAAAGAAACCAAGATTACCACCAAGGATGCTTTCTTCCAGTAGTTTGTGGTCTTGTATTCAGTTAAAGCCTCCCTTCCACTGTAAAGCTCCAAAGAGGACAACCTGAACACTCCTGCTAAAAAGACCGTTGATGGATCCAGTCCAGAGGTCTAAGGAAGTATGCTTCTGTACCAAAGACTGTCCTCTTTGACAGCTTCACATATCATAGTATAATCTTCTCCACTAACATTTTATAGCACATGTTCTAAAACCATAAACCACGGGTTTCCTGGCACACACCTGTTCCACCAAATCCTCAAAGCAAAAGGTAGGAGAGATTCTTCTTCCATTGGTTTAAGTGTTGGAAAGAAAACAGTTTTGTTTGTTGTTTTGTGGGGGTTTTTTGTTTGGTTTTTTGGGGGTTTTTTGGTTTGTTTTTTTTACAGTAAGGCTGCACAGGCAAGTATGGAGGGGAGGGACAGACTAGATTTAATGATCATTTAAAACCACAATATGTTACCATTCAGTAATCCAGTCACATTAAATTCAAGCTATTTCAAAAGAGCAATATTCCAACATCAGCAGAAAAACAGAGGCTATAGCTGCTAATTCCACAGTACATGTTCTTTAGCTTTGCTTGCAACAAATATGATACAAATCTCACAAACATCTGACCAGAGATGCCTGCAACAGTTAAGAGGCCTTGCACTCTAAGTTACCTTGCTTTTGTTAGGCAGGTGAATTGTCCATAACATTCTTTCTGAAAGGAAGTTTTTTCCCCTTCAGAATTCAATTTATAAACTTACTCCTGCCAGGCTATGATAACAGCTACCATATAAACCTGAAAATGACGACTACTGAAATTCCATTCAAACCTTAGGAATCAACAGAAAACAGACAAACCACCAAGATAAATGTTTCACCCAACCGCAAAGAGTGAGAACTGGAGGGCACCTCACGTTATTTTTAGTGTCCACAGTCACCAACCTGTGAAATAGAGACCGCACAATTTCATTTCAGTTTGAAAATCTGACCTGTGCCATCCATGCACAGCACCTATATAATCTGCCTCTTGGAAACGCCTTAGTGCTGTAACTTTTTCCAAGCAACAGAGGGAGACTCCAAAGACTAGCAAAGACTGTTTAAAACGTGCCGAGACACATATTGCATTTGATGAAAGCTTATTATATGGGCTCCTTAGATCCTGCTTACCTTGAAGCTGTATTGTAAGTCAGTAACAAAGTAACCTGCATTGGTGTCACTCTGGTTGATACCATGTTATATACAAAACTTGTTTCTATAGGCAGTAAAGAAATGCTGAATTACAGCATCTCCCTTGGAGTCTGCTTAACTGAACTGATGTTGCCTGAAGGCACACTGTGGCCTGATACCAGCTCAAGCTCCATTATCAAGAGCTCTGCATTTTATTTAAATGCCTGCTTATAAAGGAAAATTGTTATCTATGACCAGGCATCAATGAAAACAACCCTGTTGCAACATTTGCTGAGTTTTAGCATTTCCCACTTACCATGCCTGCTGCACCTCCAGCTGCTTTATTACCTTCGCTGAGAGAGGCTGCTACCCATACAGACAAAGCTGCTTTGGTGCAGTAAGCCCACACAAGACCCAGTCCATCACATGAGCCTTGGTGGAGCACAGAGACCAGAATATGACAGAGGTTACAAAGCAAGCATGACAAGCCACGTATCAAGTACAGAGCTGATACAAGCCATGTATCGAGTAGAGCTTAGCTTTTCAGTTCCTAAAGGAATTGTTGTAAACAGTTGTTACGTTTCTTCTCACTTCTACTACATGACTGACAAGCCAGGTGAGGATGTGAACATATTAGAATTTAAAAGTGAAAAACCTAAATATTCAGAAATCTGCCTTTCTTTGAACAAAACACAATGTACTTCAGTTGAAAAGGAAATTATCATTTGCCTAATACAAAAGAAATCCTTTGTCCCAATCACAGCCTACTCTGAAGGAATGACTTTTTCCCCCTCCCTTTAGAAGCCAAACAGATGAAGTTCTGTAATTTTGGAGAGCTTTACAGAGTACATCATGGTCTTATTTCACATAAATTACAAGACAACTCGTTGTGGGTTTATCAGGCTGTGAACCAGCATACAAGAGAAAAAGATTCCCACAGAGCGGGTAATGGTTTAAGTCTAGCATAATATGCTAGAACACAGTTATTGAAATGAAAGATTAGCGCGTAAATTACATCAAGAGTACTAGGAAATATTTGGTAGTGATCTGTAAAACCGGCCTTCCTACTGTCAGAAGCACCAAAAGAAATCCCATTAATACATACATTTGGTTCATTTGTTACATTCTTTACCTACTGCCCAACCTGTTTTGACTCAGAATTTACTCTCACAAAAGGGTAAAAGCAATGCTGACAAATTTAGCAAGAGCCCCACAAGAACATACAAGTTCAAAAGCAATAGAAAGATATTCCACTGGACACTGCTGCTGATATTCAGTGGCATTGTCCATTAAATATATTATCAGAAACTCATCTGATATCAACCAAATTAAATTTTCCTCTTGCTTTGTCAAAATTCAATACCAAAAAAGGCAAATTCTGGAAAATAAGGGAATGGCCAAATAATCAGTTGGAGTGCAGCAAAAACAACCTTAATTTTAAGTCAACATTAATAAAATACATTTTAACAAATATTGTTAAACATGCATTTTACCCAAACACCAGATGCATTTGAGACAATTTAAGTTTGACTCACCATACTGGCAGCGAGGACCCTGAAATCCTGCAGGACACTGGCACACCTGGGATCCTGCTTCAGAACATTTCCCTCCATTGAAGCAAGTGCCAGCCATGCAATGCACTAGTAACATACAAGCAGAATGAAACGGGTTTATTTGTTGGTTTTGTGCCAAGGATCCTCCAGAATTTTCTCTTCCTGTCATAGTCCTGCTGTAACAGGAACTTCCAAATAAGAAAAAAATCCAGCCTTTTATTTAAATGGAAAGGTTAGACTGCAATAGAACTTGTTATCATGGGTATAAGTACCATGTTGATATTAAGAAATTTAACTTTAATAAAAATAAGACTAAGAATGTAGTTTAACCCAAAGATGATTCAGAGTCAGAAGACAGTTTCTTAGTCTTCCAAGATTCACAGTTAGAAGACAAACACAGGACTCTAAGCACTGCCTGAAGCCAGGATGAAAGAGGTGAACTGCTAGGAATAATGCAGCAATGGTTAAGAAACACTGGCATACTAAAAGATGTTACATATGTCCAAGGGATTTACAATACTTCCCTTCCTCCAACACAGAACATTATTTATTTATAATAAATTAAATTCCACATACTTGAGCCAAACTCGCAAAGAACATCAGATACAAAAGAAGAATTCAACCATTTTGGTGCCTTAAAGAAATCAAAACAAGTCTGCACTGCTTTGTCAGTAAGAAAATGATTTTCTATTGCCACTGGTGTTTAAATACGCTAAATTCCTTTACACCAGAGATAAAAATAAAGATTGCAAACATATCTTTGACTTCCTACAACTAAACAGGTGCACACTAAATATGTAGATTCAGGCTGAAAGTAACAGGAATTACCTCTCAGGCTTGTTTTTGGGTTTTATATATGAAGAGACAACCATAGAAGCAAGCTCTCTGAATGCAGCCCTCAAGTTGGTATGAAGATTAAAAAAATACATAGGAACAGATGCTAATTTTCATACAGAAAATACAATTACTGACAAAACCATAACAACACTAAACACTGTGTAGATTGCTATCTTCTACTCATGTCTTGTTAACAGTGGCTGAAGTGCTTCCTTATCATTTAAATTGATTTCCATCCCTTAGCAAAACATCCAATCATGATTAGAAATTACTGATAGAAATGGGCTCTCATCAGATGGAACCATAGGGTAGAAACACAATTGCTTCAACAGCAACAGCAGCAGTGTAAAAGCCAAAACCAGTCAGACTCTGCAAGAAGCATTACATCCAAAAAACAAGTGCCTTACAGCAGATTTCTTTGTGTAATTTGGGTAGCAGCAATAAATTCAGTTGGCTTGTCAAAGCCAGGCTGGCACAAAAATGTTACAACTACAATCAGAAATTAATTTTCCACTGGTTAGATTAATATTAGAGATATCTGGTACTTTTACACATGACAGCTTTTGTATTTTTAAAATAAGTTTATTTCCCCATCAAGAGATTACCTCTTTATAACTGGAAATCCCAGTCACAAACAGCAAGAAACAAAATCCATCTTTCTAGAAATAATTATCAGTAGGAAAGTAAGGCCTAAGGGTGTCCTCTCTCTTGGTCTGTCACAGTTGTGCCATCAACTTACAGTGCAAACAGCCAGGTTCATTGTCATGTTGGACCCATCCAGGGCAGCACTTATAGACGATCTGATGCTCCATTCTGTACACTTGCTTGTAAATCGTGTAGTACCCAGACCTTTTAAAAGAGTAAGTTTAAGAGAACAATCACAACTTCTATTTCACTTATTCACATCTCATCAGTAGCAAACTGAACTCTGTCATATTTAAGATATGCTTTTCCAGCCCCTATCAGTAGTTCTCGTTAAAAATGAAGCAAATATAACAAAGCGTATCCTGATAACTGATAACATCCAATAGCTCTACTATACCATGTCCGCAATTTTCTGATGAATTTGTATTCAGGCTAGTCAAAAGGTGAGTAATTTTGTTTTGCAATCAGTTTTGGTTTTAACTGTTGGGGGAGTCAGATCTCCCATCAGTTCTAAGTATATGACAGAAATAGAAGTTCAATTTTTCAAAGTAGATGTCTTGACAGCTGGAATTCACCTGAAAAAGGATGAGACAGGAACATTTTCTGATAATATAAAATTGTGATCTAAAGCCAGTCAAGAAATTCATGACCAACACAGAACACAGGAAAAAAAGTTGTATTTTCTGCTCAGTAATAACAGAATTAAAGTCTCAGTTATGGATATAGTTAGCATCCCGCTAAGTCACGCATTTCAGATTAAATATTTAACACATACACAAAGAAAAAAACAGTTGAAGAATTTGCACTAAGTCCAGTAACAGAATCCATTTATAAAAATAGCTTACCTCCTCTCGTAGCCCATACACCACCTCCTCCTTGTGCATCCTTGTTTCCACATCTTGACCATGCGACTAAAGGCTTGAACACACGGCTGTTGGTGTCCTACCAGTGCCAGCTCAAACACTGGACAGACATTTGGCCTTGAGGGAAAGAAAAAGTCACACTTTAGCACTAATTTCTTAAGTCTAAAGAAATATGCATGAAATTGTGCTACGTGTAACAGTTTGAAACAGATTTATATTGCTATTAAAACTACTGTAGTTCTATGACTTTTTCACCTTTGACTGATCAAACGGCTCTCTTCAGTATCCACACGCACCTGACAAATCATGAGTCAATGACTTCAGAATGGCCACAGATGTTAATGGAGCCAAGATTTCATTATGTATTGGTCGGACAAGTCACAAGTGCAAACGCATTCCTGATGACGGGGTATTTTTACATTAAGGCCCAGCTAGCAAAACACAAATGTACATTGTTCCCAGAAAATGAGAGCTAAAGTGTTGGAGCAGTATTTGACCAACTGCTCAGCAGACACTCTTTGCTGTCCCTTGATAATACCAGCCCACGGCAACCCTTTCAGACGAGGCACTGCCTGAGGAAGGCTGGTGCCTCACGAGCTGAGGAGCAGAAGACCAAGGTGAGGGAGCTGGAGAGGCTCTTCCTGTGCTGAGACTGCTGGAAGTCCCCCTGCTAGGCCTGGTCCACACAACAGCCCCTTATTTCAGTTGACATGCCAGGGTGGGAATCAAAGACTTGACAGCTACAGGCACTGACCTTCACGGCTCAAAGCTACTGAATAGCCAGCCTCCATACCCACACAATGAAAACACAGCGCCTGCCTTCAAAAACAGTATGCAAATATACAATGAAATTCTGACTCCTCACAAGTCAATGGAAGATTTACAACAAATTCAAGGGCAGATAAGATTTATCTAAACTGTTGCTGTGGAAAACTTATATTCTGTAAGAGTCCCCCCTTTGCTATCAGTCCCCTTTGGGAAGCACATGAAATTCATAGGAGGTAGTATCCTTGTTCTCTGCTGATTATTCTAAAATAACAAGATCAAAATAAAAGCTTTGCTTTGTAGGATGATATGTAATCTTCATCCTGCTACCTAGCCCTAGTTACAAAAATAACAAGATTTCAAGAGGTACGATGGGTCAAAAAAAAACGTCACATGGTGGTGGTTTTGCAGAGATTCTGTCTTCTTTATTCTGATTTCTTTGCCCCGGTGTAAATTAGGAAATGCTGCATGCCAGAACATAACCGTACAGAACATGCAGGGTCTAACTAAAGCCACAGAACATGTGGGGTTTTTTTGTCTTTTCAGGCAGAAGTATACCGTAACAAAAATGAAATTAATTCAGTGATTTTAATCTTTTTTTAGTAGTTTAAGATCATTTGTGTAATAACTAAATTTTCAATTCCCCAAGACAGATTTCTCTAGCTGGTGAGGCTTTGCAAATTTAAGCCTCAATGACTAAAACACAGGGGGGAAACAGGGACCTTGTATACCCACTCTGGTAAATGGTAAGCAACATTCAACAGTTGTCATACTGGCTAGCAGACAAATACTTCCCCAAATTTCAGCTTGGGACCCCTCTTCAGGCTAGAGAGTAACAAAGAGTAACACACTGACACACTTGTTTCCTCTGTCAAAGGTATGGATATGAGCCTGTGCTAGAAAACAGGAGGGGTTCCTGCGTTAATAAGATAAACTGTTCTAGCCAAACAGCTGCCTGGCAGTTAAAGTTATCATTAGTTATACTGGATATTTTAATATCTCATTCAAGATTTATGGTGCTTTTTATTTCAGAGGCCCAAAGTACTTTACAGCTCCCTATTATGTCTGAACACCACGCAAGGTAGCCTTTTTAATAAAAAAGGACATCTTTCATCTGCAGGTCTTCAGGTGGTTTACAAACACTATTGAATTAAGCCTGTGCAGAACAGAAAATACTATAAGCATGATTGTTTTTACTGTTGAGCTAAACACCTGGAAGAAACCCTGCCTACCTAGATCAAATCCACTCCACAATATTCCCAGTACCATGCAGAAGATGTTCAGTGCTCTGCTAAGGCCAGCAGTCATGCAAAGCCCACTTAGAATGGGAAATCCGACAGGTCTCCCAACAGCACTGCAAGTCCCCAGCAAAGGTGAACACCTGGAACATCCACCCCAGGGTAAAGAGGACCTTCTCCCAGCAAGGACACTTCAGTAGAGAAACAGATGGGATTTAAAAACAAACGAAGTACCCCCTCAGTAATTCCAGGCAAGCTACATAAAGTTATGAAAAAAGTCCACAACTGTATGCTCTGATTGTCTTATCTCACCATGGGGGAAGAAAAAAAAAAAACAAAACAAAACAAAAAAAAAGTACAGTACGTTTGTATTAGAAAACATTATCTTGACAGAAGCTAGTTTCCTGAACCAGAATGCCTATTTCTCATAGGCTTTGGAGGAACTGCTCATCTCCATCATCCTAAAACATACTTTCAGTGGACATCCCTCCGCTATTGCTCCACATTCTTCCTCCTCCACTACAGGGTTCATTTTCTATATTGCTCCTTATTTCCCATTCATGGAGTTTGCCCTCTCTGTGGCTGCCAACACCATGAAGCAAGACAGAAGACAGTAGCATCGTAGTTTCAGATTGCCTTAAATTCTTCCAGAAACCACCCTTCCTCCACATTCCCATGTTCTCTCCATTACTTCACAGTCTTTTCCACGTGTCCCAGCTACCTCTTCCTCTCAAATTACCTCACCATTTAACATATTTAGCTTAAGTTCAGAGCAATTGTTCCCAAGCCATTCTTAGCGCAAAGTCTGTCATTTGTTTCACATCCAAAGGAGGTCTTTGTATGCCCAAAATCTGGCCTGCTTTTTTTCCATTACGTCAGTTGGTCTAATAAAACCCTCGCCTTACTTAGCAACCATGCCTCACTTAGCAGGCTTTTTAAAATGACTCTCCCTCTAGTGAACAGAACATCATGTACTGATAATTCATGCATATCTCCTTTTATTAGAATTGCCCAAAACTTTCCAGATAAAGGTACATTCATATGCATCACTCTTCCACAAATAAAAGAGAGAAGATGACAATTGTTGTAATGACATACTGAGGCCATCCTATAAAACCTTACTCATGTGATATTGCCATGTTTCCAGGAATAGCTGTATTGACTTCTGTGATATAGTTAATAGGAACAAATGGCGCTCACAGAACAAAACAAGCCAGCAGCATAAAGTCATATGTTTATTAAGATTTATTCAAAGTAAGCCGTTCCTCCTAGATGCCCTTGGGATAATTTAAAGGCAGATATCAAAACCTCTACTACACTACAACTAAATTGAAGCAATTGTATAACATGTAATCCTCTGCTGGCAGAACTGGGAAATAAAACATGCCCTCTTCAACAATTAGCCATCTTCACAACTTCCCCCCCGCCCCAACACTTAAAAACTGGTGTGTTGACTATCTGACTCATTGCTCTTTGATATGTTATCTATAAACTTAAGAACAGTTTCTTGAACAAGCCTAGGGCTACTGAAAATACAGTTTTGTTTCATGGCATTCTATTAATTAGAGGCCATCCAAGATTAACCTGAAACCTCAAGTGGATGTAATGGTATATTTAGAGGCGAGCTCCATTTTTTCCCCCATGCCCTTCGCATTCAGAAAATATTTCTTAATGGGAGTTTAAGAGTTAAAACAAGCAAAATACACAAAAGCATATTATGTTCTATGATTTGATTGATACACCAGTCCCTTAAAACCTTTTTATACTGATGCACTCTGTTAGCCAAGACTAACACGAAGGCTATTATTAGCTTGTCAGTCTGACTCAGGCAAGCCAGAAAACTCTCTTTTAATATTTGCATTAGGAGACTGCCCTTTAAAAAAAAAGCACCCTACACATTTCCAGCTCGAGACTTAAGATTCTAATGAACAGATAATTAGACCAACATGAAGCAAGAGCAGCCTTGGCTAATCACACGGCTGTGATGCCCACGAACTACTGCACAACAGGAAAAGTTCAGAGAAAATTAAAAGCATCTCCAGGCGGGATAGAATTCATTCCTGTGTTTAGAATTTAAAAAGGAATGCGTATCTTCATACAAAAATGCAGTCAAAGGAGCACCCATGGAGGTCTATTAAATACAAAGGTGACAAACCTGGCTCAAGAACTCCATGAGCCTCGAGTTACTGAGGCTGAGGCAGTTACTCAGGCAAAGTGCTGCTGCATGCTCACCCCTTTTCCTGTTCCCCTTAGCAGCCATTCGCTGCCCGTTCCAGGAAGCAGCCCACAAGCTCAATGGACTGATCTCACCCACCAGCACTTGGACATACAGACAGCATCCTTGAAGTCCTCAGTGAGTCACTGGCAATTCTGGTCATTTGTCCTGAGCTGCAATTCTATGTCTTCTATCTCAAGCTGTTGTCACCACCAGTGTCATCTCAACCAAGTTCCCCTAAGAAGGGACTGCAGCCCTCCCACAACCCAAGGCAGACAATAGATGCTAGAAACAGCATGTCTACGGTCTCCCAAGTGAGGCGCTCTGCTGTTTTATCCTTGTCCATGGCTCTGCAACTCTGAGAAGAATATCAGTGCAGCTATCTCTTTTACACACACTCAAACAAGCATAAATAATTTTCTACAGCAATAGACAGGCTCTTACAATGAGGTGCACACGGTTTTCATGTAACAAAGGAAAAGACAGGTACAGGCCATCTGCTTGTGGGAGCAGAAAGGCAGCTGCACACACTCCCTGGCACGTGCAGTCCAAAAGGGGCAAGCAGAGGTGAGGAGATGGGAAAACAATGGAACACACAAGAGCTAGAAAGGGAATAGCTCCACCATTTTAAAAGATACATCGTATCTCTGACAGGGATATTTTCTTGTTCTGCCTAACATGATCCTAACCACCTGGCTCTTTGAATGACAATTAAAGTAAATATCTCACTCTATCAATCCACTTTTTTACCAGCTCAAATCAAGAATCTAAGGTAGGTAGATGTAATGGTAATCAAGATATCCCTAAAGGTTTCTTTCAACAGCACAAACTTTAAATCAAAACATTAATGAATACGAAGCAAAGAATGATTTGGCTGTCTGATTTTAGGTCTTTCCACAGAGACTAAGTGAATGACACCCCCTTCTATGCTAAGCCAGAAGGCTGTTAATGCCTTCCTAAGAACGAGATGTCGCAGCCTGCATTGCCTCAGCTGAAGAATTTGCAGCCTGAACACTATTGATCTTCCCACAAAGTAGTCAATACATGAAAGTTGTCATAAGAAGTGACCGGCTGGAATTCTGTATTTTCAAAACATTAAATGGTCAGTGTTCCTTCCCTTTATGCCGTTATTAAAAGTTTAGAAAAGCATAGTCTACATGTTTTTCCAGAGTTAGTTTGTAAAGATCAAATGAGCACCTACCTTAAAGAAACCAAGATTATAGTCGGGGCTAAATTATCTGCTACTCTGATGACAACTAGTGGTTTTGCTCTAGAGATACACTGCACATTGCTACAATGGCTTTGGCTAGAAACTTCTCAGGCTAGAAAATTGTCTGAATCTCCTCACACTTGCAACCACCCAAGCAAAACATCCTCAGCTTTTTATAAAAGACAAAGGCAGGTTGGCACCATGCAGAAGCATGCTGCACTGTAGAGGAAACAAAGTCAACACCACCATGTTGTATGCAAACAGGATGTTGATTTAAAGTTTGCTATAAATAAAATCTCAAGTGAAAAAGAGAGAAAAGCAAATTCCATCTGAGCACAGAAAAAAAAAAAAAGTCAAAATCAGGAAACAGTCCACAGAAACAAAAGGTCCAAAGAACAAGTAACATTTATTTATATAGAAATAAAGATATAAATTTTGTCTCTAGATATATATTGCTTAGTAGCAACAATAATTCACAAAGGTGGGAATGACAAAACTGCCAAGCTCCCCTTAGTCTATTTTAAGGCTCATTTCCCCACATTTCCCAGATAAAATTAATCAGCACTACCAGAGACAATTAGGACATCCTGCTCCTTTGACCACTAATCAATCCCTGCTCTCTACTGATCCTGTATCAATATTTGGGATGTTTATATGCCCTCTGGGATATGGATTGTAAGCTCCAAGCTCATTTAGACTCTGTCTCATTATCACTACTATTCTCTGGATCTGTGGACAAAGGTCCACCACAGAAGACTCTCCTATAGCCCACAGGTTACTAATGCACTGCTGCGTCTTATTCACATCCTCTCTCTGATTAGATGGAGCAGCTAAATAACATGAGAGTTCTTTCAGCCTTTGTGCACTGCATCTAGATTAAGAGCAAATCAATACGAGATGATTAATTACACACTCAGCTATTATAACAACAATAAGATTTTTAGTTCCTACTGCTATCAGAGTGCAGCGTCTGTCGTTTAGCTTCTATTTAACTATCCTCCTCCCTCTCCCGAGACAGAATAATCTATTTTGGTTAGCAAGAAAAGCAGAAGATAAACATGCACATCCAGATCATTTAACTATGATTTGGAAAGTAACTTTTTTTGTATTTTAAATGAAGGAGTGATTTTTTTTTCTTTGTTTGTTTTGTTATTTTAAGTAGTGTCACATAGCCTCGGTCCCCCAGCAACATCCAGTGTTACAGTTTCTTCTACCGGATGACCTCTGCAGGCACCAAGTGGCATCTGCAGGATCAGGTAAAGCATCAAGTGAAGTGCATACCCACAGAATGGCAAATACAGGATCACCACTTTAGCATACAACTCTGATAGCCTCCAAATACCTGTCTTCATGCATATTCAGGGAAGCATGCACGTTACTTATCTACTGTACCCAAAATAGTTGATTATCCCAACATATGGCTGCTTTGGCCTGAGTCTTATTGTAAACAAAGAAAATTCACTACCAAAGTATTAGCACAATAATTGCAGAGACTAGCTGATATTAGCATATTCTTAAATCCATTATGTTCTTTATTGTTAGATGCCTTCTGCACACCTCCACAGATTTCTACACAGGGGATATTTTTAAAAAAGTGACTTAAAGAATAGCATCCAGGAGAGTGTCAGCATCACTGCCAGTGACCAGGCCTACCAAGCCCTCACGCAGCACCAACCAACCATCCTAGCATGCAGACCACTTCACAGACAATTTAAGGGCCTTTGTCCTAAGAATCCAATTTTAATGTAATGAGAAGACCATATGGGAGGTCACACATATAGAGGCTAAGAAATAGTTTGCATGTACTCATTGTTAAGACAAAGCAAATAATTGTCCAAAATTTAGACTGAACTGAGTAATAAGAAAATGTGAAATTATAAGAGCATTGTGGTTTAACTCCAGTTGGCAACTCAGACCCACACAGCCATTCGCTCACTCCCCCCCATAGGGTGGGGGAGAGAATTAGAAGAGTAAAAGTGAGAAAACTCATGGGTTGAATTAAAGACAGTTTAAGAGGTAAAGCAAAAGCCATGCATGCAAGGAAAGCAAAACAAGGAATTCATTAACCGCTTCCCATGGGCATTCTCCCCATCCCCAGGAGAGTAGGGCTCCATCACGCGTAACGGGGACTTGGGAAGACAAACGCCATAACTCCAAACATCCCCCTTTCCTTCTTCCTCCAGCTTTAAATGCTGAGCATGATGTCATATGGTGTGGGATATCCCTTAAGTCAGCTGGGGTTATCTGTCCCCGCTGGGTCCCCTCCCAGCTCCTTGTGCACCCCAGGCTGCCCACTGTGGGGTGGGGTGTGATGGGAGGCAGAAAAGGCTTTGGCTCTGTGTAAGTGCTGCTCAGCAGTAGCTAAAACACCCCTGAATTATCAACACTGTTTCCAGCACAAATCCAAAACATAGCCCCACAACCAGCAACTATGGAAAAAAATAACTCTATCCCAGCCAAAACCAGCACAAAGAGGAAAGCATCAAGCAGCAGCAGTCATCTCTAGATGAAGTTTCACATTAACTACACCCATCTCAATCATCATTCCACTGAGGAAAAGTGTTATAATAAAAGTCACCCTGGTAAATCTGCCAGGTACACACCTGAACTTCTTTTGGCAAGAAGACACAAGAGGGCTTGATGCTAAAATATTAAAATTAAAATTACTGAAAAGTGTCATACCACTTGTGTCACAAAGAGAAAAAGCTCATTTTGGTTTACAGCAAGTGCCACATCACTTGACAGTGAAACTAGTTAGAAGGTAGCGAAATCCTCAGTTTCAGTTTGGCAACCAGTGTCTAGGAATTGTTCGCTGCTTTTCTGGTAGATGTCAGATTTTAAGAGTTTAGAGCCAAAACCTCTTTTCTTGAATGCTTACTTCTGAAGTATCATGTAATATATGCAAGAAGACTCCCTACATGCCAATGTTTTAAGTGTTAAAATATTCCAAGTACTCTACTCCCCTATAAACCCTAAGCTTTATAACACTGATGCAAATGCCCATTTGTTTTTGTGTGTTTGTTTTTTAAACATTAAGCAATTTTAGTTGAGCTAAATATTTTATGAATTCTAGCCACAAAAAAAACCCACATGCCAACTAACAAGCATGCATTACTGGATTAGTGTTCAACAGCAGCAAACAGGGGAAAAACACCTCACCAAACATTTGTATCTTTCAGATGAGAAATTTCCACAGAGGTTCTAAATAACCCACAGATTCCTGGTGTTACTTCAGACAAGAACAGATGGACAGGCCTTGCTTCAAAGACTACAATTATAAGAGGTAAGCTCATGCAACTGTATTTTTCACCATCGATGATGCATCTGTCAGGCAGGGAGAGTGCTAGCATTTACAAATAGAAGATAACCACTGAAGAGTATTGTAAGGGTTGAGGTGTATGAAAACTCTTTTCCTATACAGAAATACTCTCACCCGAAAACAGTAAACCCAAAATATGTGTTTCATAATTTCAGATAACATTTTTTGTTATAAAACAATATAAAGCACCTTATAAAGTCTTCTGAGGCACAGGCTCAGATACTATGATTTATTTTCAATATTCAATTAATTTGTGTACATAAAAACAGAGTCTGGGCATGGTGTTCTCTACTACACAACAATCTGAGCAAGTTCTGCTCTGACTTAACAAAGGGAAGGCAGTACAGTGTTTCTGCTAAAGAATACAAAAAAAAAAAAAAAAAGGTCAGCACTGCAACTTAAATAACATTCCCCTTTTTTACACACGAGATCAAATATTCACCATAGGTCAAAGGCACTGAGAGAAATACAGCTCAGTGTACAGCCCAGTTTGTGTACAGATTATATCTGAAAGTGTACATCTTCTTACACAAAGGCAGAAATCTCAAGTTTACCTCCAGAACAATTAATGACCAGTTTTAAACCAAGACCAGCATGGAATCCAAAGTATAAACTCAAGGCTACATATGTTCAGTACGCAATTTTAAAATGCTTTGATTTAGCAGTAATGAAAGGAAATTTCTTTCTCCTCAGAAATAAATTAAAAGCAATAGATTTTAGAGAGAACGTAAGCAATAACAGGCTTGAATTTCAGAAGGAGGAAATCTATTAACTGTGTTCAAAGAGGGAAGGTATTTAATTGGTGAATAACACAAGTCTCCAATATGGTCTGTTAACTCTCTGAGAGCCAAAGCGGTGCTTCCATCAAAGGAGGTTCTGCTGACGAGTCATCAAAGACTAGGTTTTACATTACCAGATAATCTTACCCCCTCTCACCAGGAGGTTTCTTCAAATTTGTTAAATTCCACATTCTCTGTCACATCTAGATCATGGCGTGCCAGAACTAAGATAAATAAGCAGCGCTGGATATAACCCATGCAGAAAAAAAGTCAAAGCAAAAAGCAGGCAATTTTCCTAAAAATCAGAAATACTGTGAACACACAGGATATGCATGTAATCAACATATGCATAAATAATTAAACTGTATCAACATTTTGAAGTGCAGCACAATTAAACCTAAAGAAATGCTGACATGTTCTTTCCTCTTTGGGTGCATTTTTGAAGAGTAACCAGCCAAATCCCATCAAAAGTGAATAGTAGAGCCTTACCTACCTTAAACTTGCATATTTAAGAATCTTACAGTATATATTGTGATTACGGACAGCAAACTTCTAAAGCTCTTGTAGGTATATTACATGATGTCTCTGACATGAAAACATATTTATAAAACTGGAAAATATTTTACAGTTAATCATGAGATCAAGTTTATCTTTGATAAATACAGCAACTTCAGGCTATCACATTTTAAGATTATTTTCCTAGTCTTCTGGCTATTTCAGAGTTTAGGTGGAAGTCTTGATCTCATGTTTCTCCT
The DNA here is from genome assembly GCF_023638135.1 of Falco biarmicus. Taxonomy (NCBI): domain Eukaryota; kingdom Metazoa; phylum Chordata; class Aves; order Falconiformes; family Falconidae; genus Falco; species Falco biarmicus. The sequence goes on along the minus strand of NC_079300.1, from coordinate 5,196,907 downwards.
GAAGAGCAGAAAACCAAGTCATAAATCAGGAAAAGAACTGTATCATGATGATATTCATTATCTTTAAGTCTCCTTCCAATGAACATACTGGGATGAGGGGAAAAAAACCCCAACCAAGCAACAACCCTTTCTCATCCATTAAAAGACTAAACTCAAAATTGATTTTCCTCTAGAAAGTCCGAAACAGAGGCTTTAAGCGCAGCAAACTCTTGAAAAATGTGATTCTGTTTTACAGTGCTGACCAGCATGAGCTCTATCTGGTGGCAAGATACTGTAGTGCACAGACTAGAAAGACATTTTTTTGTTAAGCATGACGTTCACGTTCACAAAGATGAGAAAGATCTCAGTCTTCAACATTTATTTTTCTTTCCTAGAAAGAACTACTGGATACTAAAGGACTGGAGGGGAGAGGGGAAGGGTGGAATGAGAGGACAGGACAGGACTGCCATAACTTTTATGCCAAAGCATTTAAATCATGTTTACTGGGATCACATCATCCAAACCTCAAAAGCTGGAGGTAGCTGCTGTTCAATAGTACTGAGGGTTTGCTGCAACCTTACAGATCCTAGGCAGACAGGACTGGGAAGAAGTACTTGAGGTTTCAGCTGAAAAAAAAAACTTGTTAGGTAAAATTCAGCAACGTAAATCAGAATTCGGCAGTGACTCTGGGCTGCTGGCATCACTTCAACCAAGGTTTAAAAAGCATTGATAAGAAAGACCTAATTTAAGCTTACTTAACGTGAGATACAAATTTTAATACACCAGTGGCAAATCAGGTCCTTATTCTCACTTGAAAACCTGCAATCTTCAGTTAACTATCAAATCTCTGAACATAGGATATCCCATTCAAAGAAATGGAAGAAAATTCTACTACATGAATCATTTCAGCTCCAAAAACTAAACACACTTTAAGCCCTTATTTAATGCTAGGAATAAAGACTTGCCTCACACCTGCAAATTGGCATCACTGGAGGTGAAAATACACCATATTGGCTAAACAGCCAATATACTGAGAAAATTTCTCACCAAGAGCTGATTACACAACCTACTTTTCACATCATTTGGACAGTATTATGACAAAACTCCAGGATCCAAGTTTAAGCTGTATCACCATAATACTTTACAGAAACATTTTTTGTGTCACTTTGAATATGTAGGAATGCAACAAAGAAAATAAAGTGGCATGCAATTTGTTCCACTGTGGCAATCAAAATTCAGAAGCATCTCTTCATATGGAAATGCTTTGTACAACAGTAGTTTATCTTGAAATGCACTCGAGTGTTCAAAAAAAGTGGGCTTCACCTTCTTAATTACACCTAAACCAATTATTTATATCACTTCAAAATGGTGTCCACAGCCACATCTGTTTCCAATGAGACACACGGTACAAAAATTGTCCTGTATCTTTGTAGCCCAATAAGCGGGTTAGTTAAAGGACCAAGTTTACTTGAGCACTGCAAATGTAGATACCATCTGAATGCTAGATTTTGCTTTTGGGAATATGATTTATCTAGAGGAACACAAGTAAGCCTACCATGCCCCATAGAATTTACAAAGCTGGAAAACAGTTACTCAGCCAGGAATTCAGCTCTAAATCCAGGTGTTCCTTGGAATGTGACCAAATTTACTTGCTTACAAATAGAGTGAAAATATGCAGCTGCAACATTTGAGCAATGAAAAAGTCTAAACAAAATATTTTTACTGCAAGATTGTGACTGGATCCTCTAAAACCAAATCAGACCCTTCAGATGTCATCCTGGACCTGCAAAGCCACAGAGCAAGTCAATGAGCTTAAAATTAAGAGGGATGAAGTTTATCTCATGACTTTTCCAAAGAACTCCTTACTCGTGTCACTTGGGAACAGAAGAATCCAGTCTTGAGCTATGTCTCAGTCCTAACTATGAAAGGTAATATTCATTGCACAAAGGGGGTTCTTAGCACATGCCTCATAACCACTCCTAACCACTTTTGTTCTGTCCTATATACGTAACTGTGAGCAAACATCTGTACTTAAAGTTGTAGTGGAATATTTCTCTAGGAAAGGATTTACCACTTCTGACAGCAACTGAAGCCCTCCACTCATAGTTCCTGTTTCTGCTCTGCCCCACAGCTACCTCCAGCCTTTTGAGAAGCACGACCCTGAAAGTAAACTCAATGCTAGATAACCACACATCACAATTAGAATGTCATTATATACCCCAGGTTTGAACTACAGAGCTCACTGCTAAGTGAGCTGCTAAAAATGTGCTTTTTATGGTGAGAGATGGTTAATTCCTCATTTCAAGGCCCAAATAGCATGCTTTTCAATGAACGCTGCAAATTTGTTCTCTGGTTGTTCCAGTGTTCTCTAAAGTTCTAATACAAGATCATCAAGGGCTAATTGTCTGGAAACGTAGTTGATGGAAATAGCTAGTCATCCTATAATCTGTTCTACATTAAATCTCCTCAGGGGGCTTGGAAGCAGAATACCAACATCCACACAGATCGCTTGCATTTTAGCTAGGAGCAAATACTCAAGTTAGCAGCAGAGCAAAAACAATTATGAAGAATATCCTGTATATCCTCAGCCACATAAGTTCTCAATCAAAACAGCAGCAAATGCTAAACAAGAAAGCACTCAGCATGGTATGTTCCAAGGGATACATTTGTTGTTCTTATCCCATTGGCTGCAGATGACCAATGTCAAAAGAACAAAACACAATTACTAGAAAAAGGCAATTCATCAGAAGTGTCCGTTTGGATATTTCACTGTTTCTTGGTGAAAGCTAGCAGGCTTACCCGCTAGGAGTAATGATGCCTTGTATTTCTGTTTACATCAAAGGTCAAGTCTCTGAATAGTGTAAAGTAAGTTTGGAGTAACACTTATATTTGCCCTAGTTCAGAAAAAAGGAATAAGAATTACAGTAATGGCAGGGGTATGCCTCTTGGGAAAAGCATGCAAGGCTTTGTCACAGGTACAGGGGTTTGGGTGGTTTTTCTGATTGCTGCTGGCTAACAGTGCACTGCTGCTCCCAAGGACTCAAGACCAACAGTAATATCTCCAAACAATGTCATTTCCAGAAGGGACTGTTTCCTGTATTCTTTCAGTGACACTACCTTTAAAAAGAGAACAGCAAACAAAAACTGGTTGGAGGCAATTCACAGTTAACACCACCTCCAGCTTCAAAAGTGCAGAATCATAGTTATTGCCTATGTCAAATACAAATAGATTAATGTAGACCAATGGTACTCTTCCTCATAGTACAGCAATTGCTTACAAAAAGAGCAAGAAGCATGCCTGAAACACAGAGCACTTTTTTAAAAGAAAAATGCTTTACCAGAAAAAGAACTTGACTTCTCTAAACGTTGTGATGGATACTTAATGCTCTAGCAAAATGGAGTAATATAAACCACTTTAAAGCACTTGTTGTAAATACATATTTACATGACATTGCATAGAAAACCAATGAGCAATAGGCTTACAAATCTCAATTTCGTGACAGAGGAAATGCTTAAATTTAAACTAAATAGAAGAAAAAATTATTATAAAAAGATGGGATGAAGTTCATTATGTCAAAATATAGGAAGAGAAAAGAGGCTAGAAATCGGGTTATCACAGACATCTGAAAAGGCTTCTGTCAGGTTGCTGGGGGACGGATGGACAGGACAGGGGACATTCCTTAAAAACACAAAAGGAGCTTTGCAGAGAACAAGATGCCCAACACAAAGCAGGGAACAGTTTCCAGACGTTTTATTTTCCATTTCAATGGGCAAAAATTTTAAACCATAAGATTTGGCGCAGGCTGTCAGCTACTCTACTTTAGAATTTATAAAAACCGCCTCTTGACAAAAATGCTACATCGCATTTACAACAAAGGACATTTGTTGCTCATGTCATGCAAAACACCTCATAGAAACTTCCTCCTGCACAAGCATACGTGTGGACTCAACTCCTTTGTGCCTGCAAAGGAGCTGTGCTTACAGCTGCGGATGGATGCTTTCCACCGCTCCCACCTCTGCCTGCTCATGGTCTCTATTTCTTGCTGATTGCATTTACGTTTGATTACTCTGATTTTTCTCTTGCCGTTTGCCACCAGGTAAAGCTCACCGTAGCCCCTCTAAAAGCGTGGACTAGGGCAGCTGTACAGCGCTCAGCTCTGCCACCCGTTCGCTTTTTAAATGAGAAGGAAGAAACAGACTCAGAGATACTGATGCACTCTCTGAAGCTCACTTCAGATCTCGAATCAAAGTCAAGCAAGCCCGCCCGCCGTCCCTCCGGGGCTCGGAGTCTCACGAGTAACCATTCAAAAATCACTCCGCGGATCAGAAACCCGCACCGCGGGCGGGGACCTTGGGAAGTTAAAGCGCACCCAGCTAAACTTTTCTTTGTGGCAGGGCTGCACGGCGGCGAACCCGAAGCCGCGTTCCGCGGGGAGCCCCGCAGGACCCTGCCCCGCAAGAGACAAAGGCTGCAGCGAGCCCCGCGGTGCCGCCAGCCCCCGCCCGCGCCGCCCCACTCACATGCCCCGCTGCAGCCGCGGCTCCGTGGCGGCCAGCGCCCAGCACAGGCAAAGGCAGAGGCAGGCCGGCCCCGGGCCCATGGCGCCGCCGAGGGAAGCGATGTGCGGCGCGGAGGGATGCGGAGGGCGGCCGCAGCTCAGCGGTACACCAGCCGCCCGCCCGGCTACCGCCGACCCTCCAAATGGTTTAAAGCCGCGGCGAGGCGCGCCACTGGCTGGGCGGCCCCGGCCCGCCCCCAGCCCGCCCCGCAGCTCCCCGCGCCGCTCGGGGCCAGGGGCCGCCGTGCCCCCATCCCCCCCGGCGGGCTCGGGGCTCCCGGGCCGGGACCCGCGGGCTCTCCTGACGCCCCGCGCCGCCCGCGTGCTTCCAGCTTCACCTCTCCTCCTCTGGGCTGTCTCTGCGGTTCCCCCTCCTCGAAAGGGACTTTCCTCTCGGTCCAAATTCCCGTTGGGCACAACACGGGGAGGTGGAAATAAGGAAGGATTTGTTTCCACTGAATAATATCTGAAGTTGTGTGCAGCCTCATGTTCATGACGGCTACCGGTTCTCGGAGGAGAACTGCCACCCCCTGCACGCTCTCCCTCCTGCTCCAGGATGCCAAGCTGTTTCTGCTTTACTGCGAGAGCCGTAGCTCAGCTTCTCCTTTTTCCTCCAGTCCTTCTTTGTTCCATGCGTGACGTCCGTTACAATCACATCTGAGCACTTCAAAGAGGTAACCATGAAAATAAATGCATTTAACATCACGAGGGAGGGATAACACCACTACTGTGAGAGTTAGTGACAGCAAGAATGTACAGCTGGGAGCGGAGGAGTGGTTTGTTAAATCCCAGAGTTGCCAGCTATCCTCTAGACCACCCATCCTCCCATCTTTATCATCTCTCCAGACCTTTACTGCTCTCAGAAGGCAACTCTTCCCCTTTACTGGTGAGAGAAGGGAGATCAACTGACCTGAAAGGGGAACCGTGCATAGCAGCAAATAATAAAGGGGGAAAACGTACCTTAAGCATTTTATGATCTAATGTAGGACTCAGGGTCTATTACCCCACAATTTTCCTGCCTCTAGAGAGCCATGAGTAACCAGCCGCTGAGCTGATGGGCCCTGAGCCAATTGATGCTAAAGACAACTGTGATTTCCTTCCACTCCAGTGTGGAATGGGCTTGGTCTCTGGTTGCTCCAGATTAGCACCTATCCAAATTTGTGACAGAGAGAACTGCACGGGCACACTAACATCCTCACGGGTTAGGGGTCAGCCTTAGTGTTACAGTGCATTAATTTGTCTTCCTTTCAGTCCTGTAACAAGATACACTGGCTTCTCCTTTACACGCACTTTACAAGCAGAGTTTCCTGCATGTTTTTTATTTTCCAAGGCCTTTGTGAAAGTAGGTAAACATTTACCGATCATAACAAGAAAACAGGTTTGATGTTGTTCATTGCTTTGAAGCTTGCATTGACATGATCCCCTTGAGACTTTATTGACTGATTTCTTTCTCATGGTAAAGGAAACACAGAGCCCTTATCTGACCTTAGAGCAGATTAATTGTACTCTGAAATTTCCGTTGAATGGCTAAGCCTTTCTTGCGTCTGGAGTAGTTTTAACTCTGCAGGACCTTATGTTGAGCTAATCACATTACCTCCTGCAAAGCACATAGTTTTCTAATCATTTTATTTCTTAAACCCCAGAAAATCTTTCTTCATAAAATAATAGACCTTCATTACAGCAAGTCTGAGTGTTCATTATGTTCTGAGATGTCATCCCAACCGGGATTATTTTCAGGATCACATCATGGCAATATAGCAAAGGAACTTATTGATCAGCTGTTTTTTTCCAGGAGAGGTATATTAGTCTTTAAAAAATGTTTTTATTTTTTCCATCTCTAAGGGACTCAAAAATAAACTGTTCAACATTATTTTTCAAACCTGCATGTGATCATTACAAACTATACACAACATTTATACACATCCAGTTATTAAGAATAACAGAACAGCAACATGCAAATTTGGGGTGTACTGAAGTGCAGCATACCTTAATCAGTGAAGGCAACCGAATAGGCAGGACCTTTGCCTGGGGGCCACACAGCAAAATACAGCTGCAACTGAATTCTGAAGATGGAGCAGTGTAACATCCCCTTGCCTTCTGTGTAGAGTCTTGCAGGCCTCGCTGTAGTGACTATGACACTGACATTCTCCTGAGTTGAAATGTAAATCCAGCCTGTGCAATGTGCCCTTCTTACAAATACTATTTAATGTTTTCTGCTCAGCTGTGTTTTAATTGAGAATATCCTGCAAAGCTGTTGACTTTAATGGGACAATTCACATGAGTTGCGTGATTAAGAATTGCAGCATTTGTAAAAGCAGTTTCAAAACCCTAGTGGGATAAGTGATCCGACTGTGCCCAAGTCAGGTAAATCTTCTGACCCGACATAGATAATACAGAGGTAAAAGAAGACTCATTTATTCTAGTTCTTACACGGGTAACAGTGTGCTACGTCAGGAAAAAAGGGTAGTGGATACAGCATTAGTGAATTCTTTCTATTCCACATCCCTGCCATGACCAGCTGGACACACAAAACTTACTTGCTATACAATTGTGCATCTTTCATCTTGATACCTACAAACCACATCATGGCCACCACCAAACCAGTCTCTGAATATGTTGACAAAAGAGTTCCCTTCCTGATTGGTGAAAGGAGTAAATTAAATAGCATCTTGCCCTGCTAAATCAGCTTTTGAACTGGGCAGTTAAAGTGCCAGTTCTTAGTGGCTTGGTGCAGGTGAGCTACAACCTAATCTGATTGCATAGAATACAAACAGTTAGAGAAAAACCATTCATGCCCTCCATGTAGTACTGAAGGACTTTCTGTGGGATGGAAGATATATAACTTTCATTATTCTCCTCTCTTGTTGATCAGAAAATTGTTCTGACATATTCCAGTACAATCCAAATTCAGCACATTATTTACAACAGCGTCCAGATCATGAATTCTGTAGCAAAGTCAGTATCTGTGAAGAAAGTTCTATCCTATCCTCTCCATTTTAAAGCATATTTCCCTCCTCATTAACATTTTAATTTTGATTTATGATTTTGCCTTTCTACAAAGATGTTGTGACAGTTGTTGTGTATCCCCCAAGCGTGAATGAGTGTGCCCACAACTTTGACTCAGTAACACATCACCCTTTTCTATTTTCATTTTTCTGTCTAATTCTCAATATCTCCATTTCCACTCTTTTTAAATCGTAGCTAGTTACAGGATTTAACATTCCCTTCTGACATAAAGAAATTTTCGTGCAGAGACTGTAATTAGGAAGGCTGTGCTGTGTTCTGTTATTAGCAGGAATTGTGATTTTTGGAGTGGTGGGTTAATTGCTAATAACCATATGTAATGCTTCTCTCAAGATGTTTCCCATTACAGTAATTAACTTAGCAGCTGGGGTAACAGACATTTACCATTTGTCTTCACAGTATCCCTGGTTTAGGATTGTTCCAAAAACCTATTTGGATTTTGTTTGTTCAATTCCCAGGTGTAAGATGAAAAAGAGAGGATGCTGAGAAACGGACATTTGGAAAGAACAAGTTGCAGGGATAGTACCTGTTTACAGATGCTACCTGTCCATCAGTGTATCCTCAGGAATTCTGAATTTTTCTTCACTAGTCTTAGTCTTAGACCATCATTTTCATCAGCACCAACTGGATGGAGAGCATGGCAGACCAGCCTGAAACAGAGAATGTTTCCAAAAACGTATTGATTACTGCTCAAATTAATCTGATTAATCTTTAGCCTTCTTGAGGATTTACTAATTGAAGTGCAGAATTTATTACTGCCTATTCATAATCATAACCTCAAAATCCCTATGATTTGTAAATATTTCTTTTTTCTTGATGTTTCACAGTCAACTATATAAGCATTTTAGGTAATTACTTCATTCCTATGTTGTCTCACCGGAGTTCCTTCCTCCACAATAAGCAGTAAGAGCTATGCCTGAATTACAGTAATATTTTTAAGTACATGGCTAACCTGAAATTTAAGAAGAAAATAAGGTTGTTCTACAAAGCCAGACCACCTGACAGAGCAATAGCAGTTTTGTTGATTTAATTCATCAACAGAATGTATTGAAAGGATTCTTTTTGCTTACAAGATAATTTTAAAGACTTTTAGGACTGTGATGCTAAATTTATTCCTTTTTTAACTTTGTTCTGGCTAGAGTAACGCCTGTATGATACTGTATTAAAGAAGGTTTGTTAATACCCCTGAAGATGTAAAGCATCATACCAAGGCCATTGGAAGCTTTCTCTGTTGCAGTGAATTGGCGTTGCTCCACTGCAATGAATGGGGAAATGCCAATTTACAGTAACTGAGGATCTAACCCGTGTTGTTAATCATAATTACGGACTTACTTTGGGAGGTACATTTTCTAAAGCAGTTGGGTAAGACAAGAAAATTAAGTTCAAATTATTTTCTTCTACAGGAAGTAAAAGTAGTACATAAATAAATACTTGGAGCTGCACTAGATCTTTAAAACATATAATAGCTTTCTGGCACTGCATTGTTCCATGATATTTTTTCCTACAGCACATAATAGTAAGTTTCTGATAATAGTGCTCACAGACAGCTTTGATTATAACCACTTGTCAGGGAATGGATAACTAGGAAAATAACACCATATTCAACTGTAAAAAATGCTGCCTGAAATACATTAATACAGTGATAATTTCCACTAATAGAAGCCTCCGAACCCCATCCATTAGCTCTGAATTGAAATTCCTGTTTCATTTCTATCTTTCTGAGCATTTCTGCCCTCTGACCCCCTCTTCCATTACTTGGTAACAACACAGCCATTCACAGGCATTAGCTGCCACAAAGAGCCAAACCCCTGCACGAAGAGTAGTGACAAATTCACTGTGTGTTTGAGCAAACGTGGCTGGGACTGGAAGCTGGGACCGGAAGCTGGGACCCTCGGTGGCCCTGCCTGGCGTGGGCAGTGCTTTGCATGTGCCACTACAGGTGATGATGAGAGGTAGGGAGTGTGTAGTTCAATAGGTTTTCCTTCTGTGGGAATTTACTGTCAACATCCTACTCATTCCCCAGTCATTTCCACCCTGCCCATCCAACAGTCACCAACTACGCTCTTCCATTTGCCTGGTGTAACAGAAACAGGTTTTCATTGACGTCTGAGGTTCATTCAGAGGAGAGGGCAGGAGGGGTTGGAAGGGAAGGAAATAAAAAGGGTCTGAACAATTTAACCCCATAGCACTCTCTCTAAAAGGGAAAGAATGTTCAAATAAAGTATTTCTTTTTGACAGAATAAGTAGGAATCCATTGATATTCAAGTCAGGAGTATATTTCTGTAGGGAGCTATTACATCTGATTGAGAAAATAAAATGTTCCCCACATTCACAATTACTTATATAAAGACCACTGATCTCATTTCTTAGCTTTTCTCTTTAGCATTGGTTAACCAAAACCCTAGCAAGAACACACTATTGACAATATAATCCTGAAGTAAGTTTTATGTTGACAGGCAATAACAACTGGGAGTACTTTTATCTATTTCTGGATTTGGGATAATGACACTCCAATGAGTAGCTCATCTAGCATACTTGCATACATTCAAATTAAAATCACACATTTGGGGAGGACTCGCATCTTCTCTGACCTACACAGGTGAGTGCCAGATGTAACTCAAATAAACTTAATGGAGCTATTCCAGCCTCATCTCAATACAAAGAAAAGAATTAGGGTTTAGAAACTTCAGAGCAATCCACTATTTTGCAGAGCAGTGCAAATATTACAAAACATTTTCTAGGAGGAAATAGGTTTTTATTTTTTAACAGTTCTCTTCTCAGTGCTCTTCTTTTGACCGTGCTGTTACCCACCTGAAAAATCTGCAAACAGCTGAACAAGCAACTCATATAAAAACTCAGCAGAGTACCTGCATACTTATATGTTCAGAGAAATCAAATTTGGGGTGTTCATGCTAGGAGTGTTTAAAGGCTCATCAAGTCAGGAAATACAGAGAGCCCTTTGAGACTTAGCCAACCAACCATAGGTAGACAACACAATCTGATTTTCAAATATTCTTGATCTATCCTGAGGGTAGGAAATTTCAAAGAGTTATTCTCTAAGAAAATTGAAACAAATAAATGCAAAAAATATTAAAATATGTGATAAAAGAGGTCTATTTCACCTAATGAATTTTTCAGCTAGTTCATAGCATAGCTCAGTGAGTGTCAGGGCTATACTAAAGGGATGAACTCAAGCACACAAAAAAGGCAATAATAATACTCCAGCAACTGCTGCATGTAAAACTACAGTCTTAACTAGCACTAATACTTCAAGCATTCTAATTTATCCTCTGGGGTAGGCAACCCACTCAAAATTTGGGTTTTAGATGTTAAAACTAGTAACTCTCGTCTACATCACCAAAAATGCAGTCGCAAAATATATCAAAGAAAAAAGTGCTCAGAAGTAGACTTCTCCTCAGGGTTTCCCTGTCCCTTTGGAAATGCTCATGTATTTCAGATGTGAGCTGCTTGGAAAGCCTGTATTTTCTCCTTTGTCTTATACAGTACTAAGCACATCACTGGTACTTAAAATACAAAAATTCAAGGGAATAAATGCTTTGTTTGTTTGCTTCCAATTAGGGGCTAATGAAATCCCAGGAATACACTTTCAGGTAATTTGTCACAGATGAACCGAAACTCAATAGCGTGTTTCTCTGTATAACTTCCCTCTCTTGTCTGTTCTGCTGACACAACTAGACCACACTTCATTCTCAGAAAGACATTAGAGCATTACTTTACTGTTTTTTCCTCTAAATTACCTGCCTGGCTACTGTCACCATTGATCTTTTAAGTCCTTGACTGAGTAATCAGTCAGACAGCTAATTAATGTAGTGGCTTGGAGGGAAAGAGGGAGGGAAGGATGAAATTAAAGAGGAGAGTTTTTTCCTTATTCTTCATGTTTTTATTGCCTTTGAAAAGTGCTTTATCTGTAGCATAAAGGAGCATTTGTCTGTTCTTTTTTCTTCTGAGAAACAGTTTACCTACTATAAATCTATTTACCAACTATTAACAGAAACGAGGAGAATTTTTTGGGAACGATGAAACTGAAATCTAAGAAGAAAAATAAAATTCTAAGATTTTGTATTTATTTTTTCCGTTAACACTTACAGACTACATTATGTATTTTGAATAAGTAGAAACTGCAAGACCTGACCCATATTTTCAGACATTTTTAGAACTAAAACACATATTTTAAAATTCAGATAACATTGTCATATTTTGATAGAGCGAGAACTTTTTTTCTATTCTTCCCTCCTCCTGGGTCCCCTCCCCATAGACTAAACAACCCATGTGATCTACAAACCCCCAAATCTATCTGGATTTGTTTTTAATCAAAACTGCTCAAATTCAGGTGCCTGAACATATGGTTTAAACACCACCACTCCGTTTGACTTTAGTCTGAGACCAAAGACATGAGGAAAGGGAATGCCTCACGCTAAAATTTATATTCCAAAAGCACTCATCAGGGTCCATGTTTTTTTAAAAAAATCATATAGTCATATTTTACCTTTATGGTGCCAAAGCACTTTGCTCCAGATCCTTCCCTAACTCCTAAACTTTTAGTAGGTTTTATTCTCAAATGTCGAGTCTAGAAAATGATGCCTGCACATTGCAGTTGAGGATGTTTGCAAGCTTTCCTGTATATTTCCCTATCTAACATTAATAACCAAGTTCTCTTAAAAGAATAAAAGAACTGGTAAGAAAGTTAGCATTAGAGTAGACAGATCCTGTTTTCCTAATCATGGATATCTGAGAAGCATAGAGAATTCTCATCTTTGTGATATCTATGATACATGAAAAGATATTTAATTTCCCTTATTATCAAGGAATCATAGGTATCCTGGAACAGCTTTTAATACACAGAGTTAACCTCATACTGCCATGCACATATAAAGGCATTTACGTATTACAAGGCAGGATTCAAACATTCTTGTCTACAGGGAGCTGATGAACTGAAAATGGTTTAATAAGCCTTCTTTTTAAATTCTTAAGGGAGACAGATATTAGCATCAGCAGTATTTGCTGTTAAACGTAAATAGAATCATCCTGAGTATGGGAATTGCGCTGACCGTGCTTCATGAAACAGCAAGCACAGGACTCCAGCAAGAAAGTGGCAATTAAATATTTCATACTTGCCTGTATGTCTGTTTATCTACAGCTTAACAGGTTGTACTGTGATCATATCCAACAACAACAAAACGGTGTTGGAATGGAATCCCCAACTAATAATTCTGTGCCTATTATTAACTTGTGGAGAAACCCACATTGCTACAAAGATTTACATGAAAACTGTCTGAGAAAAATATGTAACCATCAAAAAAGCAGCCATCACTCCAACAAAATCAGTGTTGAGTGGACTAAGTACTGCAAATCAAGCAAGTTTTATTAACTCATGTATCAAGACAATAATAAATTAATCATCATCTAGATATATGGAAGAAAAAGGCAATGTCAGTAGTTACAGGCTTTTTAGACTGACCTCAAAATTTGTCTAAAAATCAAAAATAATTCTGAGGATTACTACAATTAAAGATTAATGGAAATGGTACAAAAATCTAAGTTTATGAAGCTAAATCGTGCTAAAATAAGTCAACATTATTTTTTTATTATTGACTTTTTAGATGCAAGCTCTAATCTATACAGATTCCAGTGAAGCATTAGTACCTGTGGAAAATTGTTAGTTTAACCTCAAGCAGCTTACTGTACAAGAAAAGCTAAGGAGGATATAATGGTGAGTTGTATGCAAAAGGGAATTGTTTAGTTATGGGAAGCTCACTAATTAATCTCTCAAGGATGAGTCTTGGGGAAAATAAAAGTACTATCTTGGGGGAAAAAAATAGTACTATCTCTGCACGCTATGGCACAAATGATAGGCATATCCTCATGAAGTTTGCTGGTGAAAAGGTGAGAGATGCTGAAGAGAATGAGAATATCACTCTGGAACAGCAAAATATGGATGAAATCTAAGACCACAAGAAGCTAGATTATACACATGGGGACTAATAATAACAACAATCTTTGCTGTATTTGCCATGACACACAAAGAGACAAAATGGAGTTACTCACATGATTCTGTAAGCCAACTAATGTGGTAAGGCAGTAAACCAAAAAACATAAAAAGATCAGTATGCTCCTAGAATGTAGTGATACCTTAGCAGTAAAGATATATTGCTCCTGCTAGGAGGCATTCTGAGATACCACAAACAGGTTTGATTATTCAGGAGTGTGAAGAAAAGAATTCAACATGATGCAGGTATGGAGCAAGTCTATTAGGATGCAGGAGAACAGGCAGCCAGGAAACTAGAAAGAATTTGATCTGTTTAGACGAGCAAAAATAAGGCTTGTTTAAACTAGCAGAATGAAGGTTGGGGCAGAAAGAGAGATCGTTATGTGATTGCTCTTTCAAAGCACACTATGAAAAGGGGGATGGGACAGGATAAGTATCAGGGACATGCAAGAATGTTGGCAAAGCTAAAAGACAATGCTGGCATAAGCACAAGCCAGTCCAAACTAGCCATACACATACATTTAAGGCATGAGTGTCTGGAATAGCCTCCTAGTAGGAACAAAATAAAGATCTAGCTACGTGGTGGACATTTGTAAGTTCATTAAAAGAATTCTAAAATACAGTTTTATGTGATAACAGGGAACTGGATTTGGTCACCAGGCGATGCCTTTCAATCCTACATTCCCTGCTGGTTTTCAGCCTTTTAATTACGAATCCTGTCACTATAACCAGTGTGTTGCAGCCTCAGGTACAAGAATAACACACTGATCTTTTCTAGTAACTCCTGTGCTAGAAATGGGGTTCTACCTCAAGCAGCTATATGAAACAGCTTTGGAGGCTGACAATTTAAATAACTTTCAGTGACTTTCAACAACTAAGCCTTTTGCACCTTGAAGAGGGAATAATCTTTTTGGTTTGTCTTTGGGTGTAATAGGATCCTGAACCTAGCTTGGGGATCTTTAGCCTTATACTAATGTAAATAATAACCAAAAAATGGCAAACTAACCCTGAAATTACAGCATGCTATCATGTTTTCTCTTAAGAGAGAAATATATTTGTCTTTTAGATCACAGGAAAACATCTAGAGGGTGAATAAAAGTGAAGTCCAGCTACAATTTCAAGGCGCAAATTTGCATGCACCCGTCTATCATGATAGCATGGGTAATTAAACCAGTGGTGTCAAGATAGTCCAAACCTGCTAGCTGAGTTTATTTGCAATGTTACTGACAATGGGAAATGATCAGTTATCATGGTTTAGTTAGAACTAGAAATACAGTATGTGTCAACTTTCGTTTCATGATAGAGCACCTTCTTTTGCAACCATTTACTGATAAGCCAAATCTACCAAGGTTACCACTGCAGGGCTAACAGAAGAACAAGATAGCTTCTGTTATATCTTTGTACACCATCGGCAAGTGGCCTCCTAAATTTTCTTTACAAGACCTTTATCTCCAGCAAGGATGTATGCAGGAAAAAGACTGGCAGTTGATCAGCAATTGCAAAGTTGATTTTGCAGATCTAAACAATTGCGGAAAACCAAAATCTCACTCCTGCTATGTCATTCCTTGCAACATTGTTTTTCCCACTTTTATACTGAAGTCGTGGTAAGAAAATTTGACAGAAACATTGAATTTCATTAAACTGAGATGGTAGACAACATTCACTTAACATCAATTAGTTTCTATTATAGCTGATAATTTGGACCAGGGCAATACGCAATTGACATTCAGAGCTTGGTTCAGACATGATATGGATAAAGGGGGATGCCTCTGCAGCTGTGTTGCTCCTCCCCCGTCACTTAACTATGTGTGTGTTGAACTCGGCAGCAGCCCCCCAGGACATCTGCTCATGTTATTAGGTATTACAGCAATGTTCTAAAATCTATGTTTGAAAAGCAGTGTTTCTTTGTATACATTTTGTTACATTTCTCGGTGAAAATGGAATTTGCTTCCTGAACTGCTATGATCTATTTTGGCTGTTGCAGCATTACTGAGCTGGAATCTTCAGATTTATGGTGGGTTTTATATTTGTGCTCTTTAAGTGTTGAGCACAGCAGTGATATCATTCAGATATACATTATTAACTGATAAACTATTCTGTCCATCTTAAGGCTTGTTTTCACTTACTTAAAAGTCAGTAAATGCAGCACAGGAACCAGAATTTGATAGCTTAGGCATTAAAATTATATGGGACATTGGGTTTATTTTCTTGCTCCCAAAGCTCATAGGTGACCTGAACGAAGTAATGAAAAAAGTTGTAAAGTTGTAAACAAATTAACTTTAGGCTGTTTAGCTCCTAAAGTAGAGTTGCAGTACCTAATCTTGCAGCAGTCAAGAAATGGCTCCTCAGCATCCCCAAGAAGGAAGCTATATAAATTATCAAATAGAAAAGTATGAAAGACGAAGATGTGTCCTAAATCTCACATTCTACTGGGCTTAAATACTGAAAAAATAACTATGCTCATTTGGAATTTGCAGTCTGGGATTATCCTGATCTTAATTTACATCGAGTGATCACTAGATAAATTGACAATCTTTAGAACAGGGATCAAGACCAAGTAATCTCTTTTTTCAGCTCAACACCTCCCTCTGCTCCTGTGCCGCACTGCACTGCACTAGGAGCCGGAACCTGCTCAAAGCGGGTCCTGGCTTGGCTTCCTTTTTCTCCCAACATTTGTCCAGAAATCCCTGATTTCTCATCCCTATTTCTCCTTTATCAGGCACTTCCATAGAGGAAGACTGGCAATACAGCAAACACTGAGGAAAAAAAAAAAAAAATCTCCTTTTGAACAATTGGGCAAGAATAAAGACCTGTGTCTTCCAGCATAATTTCTAATGAAGATAGATACTGGCTTCATGTCTTCTGGAGAGGTTATCTCAGGTAGCAGTGTGCACAGAGGGACGTCAGCATGGGACAGGCAAAGCTGCTGAGCCTTGCTAAGACACAGTTCTGGACACAAGCCGAAACAGAATGTTAAGCATTAGGGAAACATCGCTATCAAAAACATGGCCATTACGAGCTTTAGGCTTGCAAGTCTCACTGTACTGCCAGGATTTAAGTACTTGTATTTCACCTCAATGTCCTAAGGCACTGGGGTGGGGGGGGTGTTTTAATTTCAAATTTCCCTTTAAATTCTTCCTGCCTTGCCAAGGTGGCCTAAGGACAAATCCATTAATGCATGCGATATGCAGGTATATTTACATTATGGGAGTTATGTAAGCAGGTAGATCTCATCAATAATTCAAGGTTTTGTGGGTAAAGTAAGATGTGACCATTTTCCTCTTCCAGCTTCTCAGGGTTTCTGTGCAAGTCACACAGTCCATATGCTTTTCTTGTGAACAATTTTAAGGGACAATACTTTAAGGGATGATGGTTCCAATCCTTCCATCTGCAGAAGGTTGAGTGACCCTCTCTCACTTATTTCTCACAGAAACAAGCTAGAGGAATTACCAATGTAAAATAAGAATTAGCAAGGGAAGGATCAAGCTCTCTGATTCTATTTTGATGACAGTACGTCCAAGGTGTAATAAAATCAATAGTTTCTCCTGCTGAAAGGTTTCTTTCTATCTACAGCAATGACAAGAGGATAGTGGGCAAAAAGCTCTATTAGCTGTTCTTTAAGAATCAATCACACTTAAAAGCAATAGTCAGTATGACAGCAACTGCACAATGGACAAATAATTTTTGCACAGAAATATCCTGAATTTCAGAGAAAAGAGATACTTTCAAAGAGCTAGTGTCTCAGCACTCTCCAAACTAGCTGGCTGCAACAAGGTCTTTTACCATCTCATACGAACATACTCTTCATACCAGTCCCTCTGCTGCTTTCTCCTCACCTCGTCCAGGGCATGTTTTCTCTCTTCTCTTGCTTATTCCTCGGCTGTTCTCTCTTCATCGGCTCTCAACCACTTAACTTAACCAGCCACACCTGCACCTTATCTACATCGGCCAACCCACCACCCCCGAAGCCAACCCACAGTTGTATATTACTAATGCTAATTAACCCAGCTTCATTCCTCTGCAAGCTAGGAAATAAAATATCTGTTTCTCTAAAAGTCAAGAAAATACTAAGCATTTGTTGCTAAAAACACTGAAACAAAAATGCTCAGATCCTTAAGGGGCAAAAACCAACATACAAATTCAGTCCACCTGACCAAGAACGTTAGATAATGATCAGGATAGATCTGAAGCAAAATTTAAAAAGTCATATTGGGAAGTTCAAAATTCATGAAACTGAACTCCTAGAAGGAAGCCATGATGGCTGTGTGTCATTTCTACAGGGACTTTCCCTCATCTACAGTCTAACCAGCCTCTGACCCTCAGCCTCTGGTAAAAGATGTGAGCTGACCCAGCACAGATCTGTTGTTTTACACCCAATGAGAACACACTGCATTTTCTCTGTATTGTATCTAAATGTATCATACAGATGTAATCGGCAACTACAAAGTCACATTAAATAACAGAAGAAAACAGTAAAATTCTATCAGGTAAAAGGCATATTCATGTATAAATAATGAAGGGGAAATATGACAATCAGCTTGTTCTATTGTAGCACATTGAAATTTTCATACGGGCTTCTGCACAGTAGTGTGGAAGGCGCAAGCAAAAGCCAGAGCAAAGAAAGGAACTGTGCTTGGAGAATTATTCCTTATTGACCCTGAGTGAGCTTTTTGTGGTTCAACAGAAAGCATGGTAAAGGACAAAAGAAACTCTGGTTAACATGCCCCTACTTCTGTCTGAAGTGCAGGGTTTTTTGAGACGTTATGGTTAAGGAACACTGTCACTTTGAGAAAAAAATAGGCAATAGATGTATGCTGGAGTTACAGACAGACTGAATGACTTTGTAAATGTGGACGGCAGACTGTACTCTGTCTTTTTATGCTGTCATGTTTCTTTGCTGATGTCTCTGTTTTAAGATCAGTTTGCTCCATGCATCACCAATTGTCTTTTGTTTTCTCACAGCAGGGAAGGCTCAGTTAATCCATATGTCACGACAAAAAATTCAGGCTTCTCTTTGATAGGGACCAAGCATGACAGCAATCTATTGAAAAGGTGTTTAGGACTATCATTTCCTCCAAGCTAATTTATTGACTGGATGGCTTTCAAAAATAATAGGTCTGTTTCACAAGATAATGAGCTGAGATGTGACTCATGAAGTCCATGTGAGCACACAGACAGACTGATTATGAGAAATAAACTAATAATAAACTACCAGTCCCTAGAAATCAGTACCTGTTGTGATACATGAGTCTGAACTTCAGAGAACATGAATGTTTCCTTACTGCAATTATTTTCTTTTATTATCCTTAGATATGTAAAACAAATTTCTTACTATTAAGCCTTGGACAGATCAGGATGCTAAGAAAGTATCTGATCTTTGGAGGTAGGGGATGACAGTTTCACTGAGCAAACTCCAGTTCCAGCATGTGGTTATAAGGGCAAATGCTAACCCACTAGTATTTAGTTAGGGTTCCCGAATCCACAGATTTATAAATCAGGTGGCAAAGTGAAGCATCTATGCAAATAAAAGACCTTTAACACACCCCATTGACCATTTTTTCCCTGGTGTATTTCACTTGAAGTACACATACCCCAATGCAACTACATAAACAATGTCTCTTTCCTGTAGCATTTGTGGAATGATTTTAGCAATTTTTAACAAATAATTTCTGTCACTCATTTTCCCATTTCTAGGACAGATGATGGACAGGGCACAGCCACATTTCAACTGTAGAAAAGGCTTACTAAAGAAATGTGGCATACTTAGGAAATATGAATTATTCTCACACAATGAAACTTCTTCTGACAAACAAAATGCCTATAATCTTATCTTCCAGAAATAGGGACGATGTCCAACTTCTGCTGAAGCTGTAAGAAAGACTGTCACTACCAAGTCCATCCAATTTTTAACTCTTGCACTCCAGAAGAAATTTTCATACTGCAAAGAGCTTTTCTGGCATGTTTATGACATACCAGAAAATGGGTATTCCAAAAAACGTTCACAATGTTCTCCTCCCTTTAGGTGTAAACCCAGCAGCTCTTTCTATGATTACTGGCTACTGATGCTCACCCTGGAGTAATCAGCTATAAAAACGGTTGAACAGTAGAAAATTCTGGGCCATTGTGGCTTTATGACTCTTTTAAGGCTAGCACTTTTAAGGCTGACCCTGAATCATCCTGACCTTTACTTAGCTGTTGAAATGACTATGCCTTATGTTATCAAGGAAAGAAATTGCTGCCTTAAAATGTTCTTGACCTTGTTCAGCACATTCCTCATGCCATAAGCGACTTGCTTTTAGTTGCCAATAAAGCACAGTCAATGAGTTTAGAAATGACAAACAAAAGTTGCAGAAGTTGCATTCTAGGAGCATTTATAATTTCTTTTAAGAATTAAGAGCTCTCTTCTAGCACTGTGAACTCCAAACTGCTGTGGATGCTCCATCTTTTGCTTCTATTTCTATGAATTATTATGTGATTTCTACAAGCACATTTCAGCATATTGTACTTACATCAACACTTACTAATGCTTAGCAAAATTTTGACAAATATGGTTTGTTCTGGGTATGTACAGTGAAAATAATATGGAACTACAGAGTCATCATTATTTTCTAAGCCTGTTTTTTTCTTTAGCACAACAGATGTCCATTGAAAAGAAAAATATGTTTCCAATGCTTTTAGAATTACTAGGATTTTTCCTCCACAAACATTTCCTGCAAAAGCTGTTCCTGAGAAAAGTGAGTGACCAAAAGCCCCATTTGGAGCTGCTGTGGTGAGCCCCCGTGTACACAGATTTCCACCTTCCTCTCCTTTTAGGGCCCTGAGTAAGGCCTCCGGTTTGCGCAGTTCCCAGTAAATGTGGGACTGTGCGGTAGTAAAATGTCATAGAATCATAGGATCATTGAGGTTGGAAAAGACCCTTGTGATCAAGCCCAGCTGTTAACCCTGCCAAGCCCACCACTAAGCCATGTCCCTAAGCACCACATCTACGCATTTTTTAAACACCTCCAGGGATAGTGAATTTACTGCCTCCCTGGGCAGCCTGTTCCAATGCTTGACCACCCTTTCCATGAAGAAATGTTTCCGCATATCCAATCTAAACCTCCCCTGGTGGAACTTGAGGCTGTTCCCCTGGTCCTGTTGCTAGTTATCTGGGAGAAGAGACTGACCCCCCCCACCTGCCTATGGCCTCCTTCCAGGCAGCTGCAGAGAGCGGTAAGATCCCCCCCCCAGCCCCTTTTCTGCAGGCTGAGCCCCCCCAGCCGCCCCCCGCCAGGCTGGTGCCCCAGCCCCTGCCCGGCTCTGGACACGCTCCAGCCCCTCAGGGTCCCTCCTGCGCTGAGGGGCCCAACACTGAGGCCAGGGTGCGAGGGGCGGCCCCACCAGTGCCCAGCACAGGGGGACGGGCACTGCCCCGCTCCTGCTGGCCACGCTGCTGCTGGCACGACCCAGGATGCTGTTGGCCTTGGCCACCTGGGCACACTGCTGGCTCATGTTCAGCCGGCTCTCAACTGGCACCCCCCCAGGTCCTTTTCTTCCAGGCAGCTTCCCAGCCAACCTGCCCCAAGCCTGCAGTGCTGCGTGGGGCTATTGTGACCCATGTGCAGGACCCGGCACTTCTCCGTGTTGAACCCCACAGAACTGTTCTTGGCCCACCAGTCCGGCCTGTCCAGACCCCTCTGCAGAGCCTTCCTGCCCTCCAGCGGATGAACACTCCCACCCAACTTGGTGTAGCCTTCAAACTTACAGAGGGTGGACTCGGTCCCCTCATCCCCTTCCTCCCTTTAGCAGAAATGAACAGATGTATTTTTATTTGTGAAATAAACCCTGGATTTTAAGGGGTGAAATTCTGAGACACAAATAATCCCATGGTGCCACAGCAACTCTGTTACAATAGGGTTTAAGCCAAGTTGCCATAAATATTTGTGTACAAGCCAAAAAAAACAGTCCAAGTATACTAAATTGATACCTAGCAGGTCATTTCTAAGTAGTGCAGGTCAGACAGTTACCTGTTGGTTTCAATTAAGCTTTGCAAAACACCCTTGTGTTGTGGTGTACCATGAAGAAAAATAATGAGGCAACACAAACCAAAGTGCTTCACTTAAAATGCAGACTTTGGGCTGTGTGAATCAAGTTTGCACTGAAAATAAGCAACTCAACAGCACGCTGAGAACAGCAGGTCAGTGAAAAGCAGGACGAAGAGCCAGGGTGGGGGGAAGAAGGGAATTAGAAAATTTTGTAAGACCCCAGCTTCCATCAGCTGGGTACAAGCACTTTAGGACTTGTTTCCGCTGAAACTCTATGGATTCTATCAAGGTAATAAACATAGGCTATTATCATCTTGCTTGGCACTTCTTTAGCATATTCATCCTGCAGATCTCTAAGCACTTTACAAACCTCTGGCAATGGCTGCGTTAAAGTGTACTTGAATGCTATCAGCATTTTGTAGACAGAAAGAAAAAAAATCAATAAGAAATCATAGCGGTCAAATATTTTTTCTGTTATATTAACATCTAGGTATATCCACTGAGGCAAAATCAGTTGTGAAAAAACACAGACTGAGAAATTAATTTTTTATAGTATAAATAAACAACACATGAGAAGAATTAAATGACCATCCCTAATTCACAGAGAAGAAAAAGGCAGTATGTAACATGCCCAAAGTCAAGCAGAAGCAGAGGTAGGATGCTTGGAGCATTGTTACCATAAAGCCTGTGCCAGTGCCCAAGCCACAAGTATAGTACAATGTAATGTTCTTTTTTTGTAAGATAGTAAGGGGCACATAATTAATACATGAAAGTGTATCAGCTAATGGGAAGTTTAGATGAACATTAACATACAGTTACAGTTTCTTGTTTAGTGACATAGTGAACGTCTTGGAACTCTACAACGAAATCACCAACTGGGGAAGGATTTTTTTCTTCTATTTCCTATTCACGATTTCTTTTTTGGCTCTGAAATAAAACTGGGACATGTGGACAGGTGGCTTTAACTAGCTTTTATTTTCCTTGGAAAGAGTCTATTCTCAAATGAAGTGGAAAAAGATTGTCAATATAGTATTTACTACTTTGTGGAGGAGAAAAAGCTGTTCCTTCAAGTAGCTAACCTGTTCAAAGTGCCATGTAAAATGCCAGAATCTCCCCAATGCAGATAATGAAAAGATCATAATAAACAAAAAACCTGTTTTATTTAGATGTGTGCTGAACGGTCACACTCTGAAGACACTATGCCTTTGCAACAGTACACTGATTGATTCATCTGCAAACCAACAAGCCAGCTCAAGCCAGTGGAAACCAGAAGTACTTTTTAAACTAGAAGTTTTACTAAGGCTTTTAGAAACACACGAGAGCAGTGCAGAATGGAAGCACTAACATATGATAGCATCCTGCATATCCTTTCCTAAGAGCTGGCAAATGTTCCTCGTACACCTGGAGCTGCACAAGCACAGCGGGTGTGCGGGGAGAGGAGCAGAAACCCAACAACAGCCACTAGCTGTCCTACAGGTCAGGTACAATCCACCCAGGGAGCAGCCCCCGTTCAGCTATAGGTCTGTAGGAAACCTGTGGCACAAGAGAGCGAGGAAGCCAGGAATGGGTTGATGAAAGCAAATGGCTTCCCACAAAGGTGTCCTGGAATAGAAGGGTTGGAAGATCAGAGTGGCCAGGTTCGGAAGGGACCTCGGGGGGGCACCGAGGCTGACCCCGGCTACAGCAGGTCACAGAGCCGCGTCCGGGCGGGTTGTGGGTGTCTCCAGACACGGAGACCCCACCGCCCCTCCGGGCAGCCCGCTCCAGTGCTCCGCCACCCTCAAGGCAGAGAAGTTTTTCCTCACATTCAGATGGAGCTTCTTGGGCTGCAGCGTGTGCCCGCCGCCCCTGGTCCCGTCGCTGCGCACTGCTGACGGGAGACTGGCCCTGTCCCCTCGGCATCCGCCTGTCAGACATTTGATGGCACTGATAACACCTTCCCACAAAGCACCTTCAGAGCAGGAGCCTTTTTCAGGCCCCAGCACTGGTGTGTGTCCCCCTGAAGGAAGCGTGCTGCCTCAGGGAACCCTGCCGCCGGGACTGCCCTCAGGGAGGTGGGTGCTCGGGGTGCAGCTCAGCCCCCGCAGCCACCTCCCGGAGAAGTTTTCATTTCATTTTACCAAGTCAGAAATATAAAACGAAGCGGTTTTCCTTTCACAGCACTTACTGGTGTCACACCAAAAGGCGGCGGAGGCGAAGGCGACGCGCGCCCTGTGGCGGCCGAGGCCCGGCAAGCGGAGGACGGTGGCGCGAGCACCGGGGTGGTGGCGCCATCTGGCGCCCAGGGCGGGAATTGCTGCACCGCTCCGCACCGCACCGCTCCGCTCCGCACCGCACAGCGCACGGGGCGCCGGAGCCTGCCCGAAGCGCCGCAGTGGCACCGACCGCACCGCCACAAGTCCCGTGTTTCAGCAGCGCGCCGGCCCGGCCCTTAGGAAAGCAAACGCGCTGCTGCGGAGCATAGAGGTTAAATAGACGGGAATGTAAAGAAGTTGCAGTGAAAGATCGCTGAGCAGGGAGAGAAGAAAGACGAGGAAGAATAAATCTCAAACCGGCTCCCAGCCTGGATGCCGGAATGGCAGAAAACAGAATTCCTGGCAAAAGCCTGGTGCCAGAGGGAAGCCCCGGCGGGCCGGGAGTGGTCCCCTGGGCACTGACCAGGGATGCTCTGCTTTTGCTGGGAAGTTCACATCAGTAACAGACAAACACAATGTATAAATGCACATTGGAACCACGCCTGGATACTTTTAAGAGCAACCAACCCATGGTGACAGCGCGCATACCTATATAAAGTACAAGTGTAAAGTGCTAATTGAGAGCCAGAACATCTCCGCGTTTTACCACCAGGCTGTACTTGAAAGAAATATTTCTGTCACTATATATTCTCATTACAAGGTGTTAAAATTGGCTACCAAATATACCACTCCTTTTTAATGTGTAACACGACTGTACTTCAGTCAGTGTTTCTCATCTCATTAAAAAATGAAACAATTTCTCATAGGCACAAAGTAATTGGTGCTGTCGATTTGCATACAGAGGCTTCTGTATCACTGCCACATCTTGAAAAGTGAAATCATATTTCACTGAACCTCCCCCCCAAAAGGATTAGGTACTCACTTCAAAGGAGTTGTTATTCAGCATCTGAGAGGTTACTAAGAGCCCCAGAAGGATTTGTTGGATTTGTTTCTGCAAACACTGCCACAAATATACTTGAGTCGTTTACTTTTGTGGTGCTTATTGTCATGAAAAGATGAAGATACTGGTCACGCACCTCTCAGTCCAAATGGGGATTCCTTAAAGAGCTTGGATAAGCTTCTTGCTGCTCTTTATGTTCCAGAAACATAATACGGCATAACATAGGTCATCTTTGTCCAGAAGGCAGCTATGTTCTAGAAGGAACACAGAAAATAAGACACACCAGGGAACTTGGAGCAAGGATTCTTTTGGTGGGTTTTCCTCCTTTTGAAAAGCTTACTAATGAGCTGGGTATCATCAATCAGCCTGTTTGCCTCTGGTTATATCAGCAGTATTGGCCATTACTAGATGGGCTCTGGTGATGGAAATGCACTAGTTAAAAGCTCTTTACCACACACTTATGTCCAAAATGAAGTGTTCATACCCTGTGTTTTGTAATCCCTTTTCCAAATTGGTTCAACAGCAGGGTCTTGATCTCAGGGGTCAGTATGGCCTCAGAGTAAAGTCTTCATAAACTTCAAGACAGAAGGTATTTATAAGATATTAGACAGAGAAGCAGTATAACCAAAGTACAACATCAAACCCCATTTTTTCCAGACTAAATGTTTAGGTGCAAAGGAAAATAACTTAAATTGGCAGAGACATATCCCTAATTGGTTGTTTCAGTAAAAGCAGCTCATTATTTGAAGTGAGAAACTTTCCCCCAGCCTACAGAACCTGGAAATTTACAGTATGATCCCCATCTGGTTTGGGATGACATCAAGACTTTTCAACATGGTATCCAAAACAGTCAGAAGCCCAGTGGTTAAGATATTAACATAAGTGTGCAGAAGCCATGGCTGAATTCCTCCTTTTCCTGAACAAAGAAGACTGTCACCTCCATCTGCCATCTCTCAGGTAAGTTTTATCTGTACACTGTCTTCTGTGGACTCTGAAAAAACGTATCACTCCATCTTAGAAACAGAGCTTTGACAAATAGTGTGTTCTTTTTTTCACATAGGAGATCTTTATGTCAAAAGCAGCTCAGATAACAAAGGCCTGACTATTTGTGATTGAGTGTAGAGGCTCATTTACTTTGCTGTTTTTAAAGGCAAAATCCCAGTCAATGTTTCTTGTAGTCAAGGAGAATTTGAGTTCAAAGGAATTTAAATTGTGTCCCAACAAAGCACTATGGCACAGAAACAGGATAGAAAGCTTGGATGCATGTTCTGGATCTGTTTTATAAATAGACGGTTTGGGGCCCATGCAGTATTGAAAGGATTTCCAGTGATTTCAAGACCTATGGCCAGATCTCTTGGGCAAAGCTTCCTATTATACAGAACTGCTATACACGTGCTTAATTGAACTATTTCCTTTTTAAGTGAAAAAAACCCCAACTATTATCATTAGTCTGTGGCTTTGCACACTGGCGTAATACCTGGGTAAGCACCAACCAACTGGAGAACCTGCAGTTTCTCACATGGTTGCATATAGAAGTTTGGACTAGTGGTAACAACTTTGGCACCTTGAATAGTATTTATTATTGCTGGAAGAAATCCTGTACGATCTAAAAATATTGGGCATATACCACTTACAGATTTATCATCAGAGGATACTCCTACATATGCTTTTTAGAAGGCAAATGCCATCTACGTGCTTTTTCTTCCCTTCTCAATTAACTGAGTTCCGTTTCTTGCATGTCTTCCATTTTTTTTCATGTGCTAAGCCAGGAGCACCAACCTTTGAAGCTGCCTACACCAAGGAAGAAGTTTACCTATCTGCTTTATTCAGTTACTGTGATAAAGAGGGTGCTGTGCCGGCACTTTGGGAAAAGAAGGGATGTTAGGGTTAGGCTAAAGCAATGGAAGAGACAAGCTGCTTTGACCCTGTGGTGACAGGAGAGGTGCCTTTGGGACAGTGAGAACTTAATAGATGATGCAGAGTGAGAAAACCTGTAATGGCCAGAAAAGCAACTTGTCTGTCAGAACCATGAAATGTTAATGTTCCACGTGGGCTTTTGAAGCAACTTCTAGGTTTTCTTTGAGGATCTGAACTGAGAAACCAGAGATGGGGGGGTGTTCAAGGCACAAGGCAGCCTGCTCTCTCTCAGCAACAAGGTGTCTGTGTGTCCAGTTGTGCTTTGGTCCCCCAACAGCACCCAGCATAACCAGCATAACAACCTGGCAGACGCTGTAGCTTCCCGACAGGCACGTGCCAGTCACCCAGCACACTCTACTGTCCCACAAAGTTTACAGACCAGTATTTGCCATGCAGAAATTGTGTGGGGGTATCTTGCCTGAGGAGGTAAATAATATGCCAAACGTCAGGTTTCAACTAAATCGTGCTCTTCTGGAACAACCGTTTTCCCCAAAAGTGCCATGATGGAATGTCATCCAGCCTCTGCAAACCTTGAAGTTTTCAGCTTTGTGTTGCATCACACACAAATAAGCTAACATGATGTATTTGTATGGGGTTTCAAGTGAGCTGTAAAAAGTACATTGCTAGTGGTGTAAAGCTAGTTAAAGTCAGGGGTTTAACTGTTCCCTTCAATAAAGAAAGGAACCTGTTTTGAAGCAAAATATTCTAGATACCATAATTCCCACTCAAAAAATGGAAATTTATTTTCCATTTTAAAAAACTTACTTTGTTTCAGATCAGGCCATGTGCCTTTAATATTTGTAAAAAAAATATTGGCATAATTGGATATAAGTGATGTGTACAATGAGGATGAGTAATCCTGACTGATCCTGATGCTTCACGTCTTCAGAAAAGCACATAAAGCCTACTTCTTGAACTAGTTTCAAAATTTGCACTGAAACACAGTGAGAACAGAGCCCTAAAAAACAGTGTATGCTGACCTGAGGAAAAAAAAGAGACAGATTTGAAAAAGTTCAGTAAGCCCACTTTGAAACCTAATATGTCTCCAAATACCATTGTGATAAATGCAGTAAAAAATTCAGGGTTGTAGGATGAACAAATGGAAGTGGAGTATGAAATTTACAATGTGATCTAGTCTATGGTTACTATAATCTATTAACCAAACTTCATTTATGTGTCCCAAAACAAAGACAACCCTCTTTCCTCAAAATACTCCGCAAAAGTGAAAAAGTGAGAGTCTGACTTCAAAAGCTCTTCAACACTCTAACAGTAGATCAAGTGTATTTTAATTAGAAAAATATTCAGACTGCAGAATATAGGTCTGGCTCTGGACCTAAACTGCTCCAACACACAGTCTGGCTGTCATATTTCAGCTGGGGCCTCTTACTTTCACTGTGGAAATAAAAATGAAAAAATTCTCCACTGTAACATTGGTATGAGTCCAAATTGACAATAAAATTAGTAGAGTTTCTTGGGATTTATTCTAACAGGAAGTTTTATTACTGCATATCAGCATTAGTCATGCATTAGGTTTTAAGTCAAGTCAAAACAAACTAATCACATATTAAATTCTGAAGTCAAAAGAAAGTAAAAGTGAAATCTTGAGTATACTATATTCAATAATTTGATGTTGGCTTTAATAGAACCAATATGTCACCCAGAAAACTGTCTGTACGAATTCAAGTCTTTGTGTTATATACATAATACGCAGTACACAGAATGCTCTTTTGAGATCTGAAGACCTTAGGTAAATATATATGCGTATTTGATTAGGAATTGCACTTTTAATCAACCATTCTAAAGGTTAGGAGGTCAGTAATTATTTTACCTAACCGTAACCTTCAGATTTACACATTTCTGCTATCTGAAACTCTAGAAAAACATCAGCTGCCTAGCAGCGTGTTTATTCTACATGTACTGTATGTACTCAAAAGCCGTGTTGCTTCTTTACAGTAGACTGTTCCACTTTGAGGCACTTTACAGATAAAACAAATTTTAAGCAATCAGAAAGTTTACCTGAGTCACTGGAGAAACCTCACTGTAATAAAATATTATTTTACCAAAAATTGGCAAATTCACTCTCCTTATTGCTGGCATTTGAATGCTAAAATTTCCAATAATGTATTTTGATTTCCAGTTGTTTTGATTATTTTACCCCTTAGAATAACACAGCTCTACTCCAGATGTACTTTAATCTTCCTTACTACTTCTGCCAAATTTCTGTTTTCTGTTTTCCATTTGCTTAGTGCTCTCATCATGAGCAATATGTCTGTGTCACTTCCTCCTTATACGTTCAGGCTTTCTCTTGAATCATGCAATATGTAAGAAGAAAAGCCAAAAGGAGGATGCAAGCTCTTTCGGGTTGCTATTTTTAAACACAGAAACTTCTGTGGGTCTATTTGAAAAGGAGATTCCTTTTGAAAAACAGATACTAAACAAGATGCTAGAAATAATATGCATGTACAACTACTCTTACAAAATCTCATATCCCAGCCCTCTAGCAGGTCAGCATAAGCAAGACTCCAAAAAGCACAAAAAATCCAAAGAGACACAACAGAGAATCAGGTTCTCAAGTGTACCTGATGTTGTGGGGAGTTGGGATATTTGCTGAAACACATGGACTGTCACCAATGATCTGGGCTACTGTGTTGCTAACATCCCTTCTCTCTCCCCATCTCCTCCTCAGGAATTGGTCTGAGTTACGGTAGATACAACTTTGATTCCTACAGATGCAATGCTAACTGCACCATAGTTATCTGATGACAACTGTACTCTAGCCATGTGATTCCACTTCAGAAAGTGTAATCAGGAGTAAAACCACTGATGCTGCCTAATACCCTAATTCTGTTCACATTCCTGGTTTACTACCAGTCTTGTATTACTTTTGCCTAAACAAATAGTTCCAATAGAAGCTTATATTTGAAATTCTTGTGTTTTATAGTTTGCTATGAAAAGCAATGGTAGCTTTTCCTGTGCTTCCAGTATTTATAAAGTATTTTTCCATGTTATTAGATGCTAGTTGATACCACATTTCAGCCTTTCCCTCGTGGCTTGCTCTTCTCTACCCAGCCACCTATTTGCACGAAACTTTCAGGAATGCAATATCTGAGATTGCTGCCCCTGGTAAAGTCTGCTTGAATCAGACAGTGAATTGTAATGTTTTAAAGAGAACAACACACAAACACAACACCCTTGGCTAACTGAAACATCATTTCCTAAGGAAACTAAATAAAAATAAAAAAAACCCAAACAAACACAAACAAAAAGGTCATGCACTGAGCTGGACATCATACCTCTCAGAGGCTGTTCATCATCATGGCCAGAACATAAGAATGTCTGATAACATAGATGAGTAGGTTTTACTCTCAGGGCTCATTATTTATTATGCAGTAATTCCATATAAAGGTTCTTAATAGCAGCCATAGCACTTCTTTATTCACAGTGTAAATGTACTGTGTAAATGCTTGTAAAACTTTATGGGCTCCATTGCCTTAAAGCACTTACAATTCAGGTATGAATAATAAATCATGCATATACACACTGTCTCATGTCTCTGCGTAACCTTTCAGGGCAATACTACAGTTAGTTTGTGTCACATCACAGGCAAAGAGCTCCTCTATGCTGACTGAGCAGTATTGTTACGGGGGGTAAGTAGCTAACTCTAAAAGACATGAGTTCCCTTGTAACAGAGCCGTATCAGGGATTTAATTGACTTTATTCTTTTCACCCACACATGGTCCACCAGCTGTTGCCTTCAGCTTGCACACTCATTGCCTTGCTTATTGGTTCTGCTGAGCGCCCACAGCCTCAGTGATTTCTTTATTTCACGGCGCGACCCCTGTGAGCTTTTTGGGGCACAGGGCAGACGCCCGGGTCTCCTCCGCCCTAGGGGGGCTCCCGCTAGGTGGCACGGACTCTCCGGCAGCCTGCTCCCCACCCTGCAGCTCCATTTCCCTTGCTTTGCTCCAAAAGTGGTCTTCCCCCACTTTTTGCAGCATTTCCAAACACTAAGCTCATCGGGTTTAATAACTGCAAAAACAAACAGCTCCTGGGATCTTTTTTCCTGTCCTTACAGTGCTGCACGGATCCAAGCCAACACACAAGCTATGCTTTTTCACAGACAAAAAGATCAATTTCCAATGTCATTTCTACAGCTAGTTCAAGAACCTTACTGGCATAACCATTAATTACTTCTTTCAGGACCATCTTCATACAACAACTCCTTAGTGGTTCTTTACTTTGTCATCCTCAGTTAATGTGCAGACATAATAAACCTAACCTCTGAAAGAATGCTGCTTACCCCAGATGGAGTGACGAGCTGGACAAACAGGGAAAGCTGTGATGAAAACTGATGTGGCAGCGTCGGAGAGCCGCCAGCAGGCATTTATCTTCTGCTACATGGGAAAAGGGGGAGAGACTCCTACACAACACCCTTTGAAGGGAACTCAAACAGTAACTGAATCAGGCAAAATGTGGCTCAAGGAGGTTTTGGTAGCTAACACAAAAATAACAAATCTCTCACCAGGCAGTAGGCAAGAGTAATTCCTCACCAACAGGACTGAAGTAATTTTGGATATCTGAGACAAAAAGAATATTCACAGTGCACAAAGTTGAACGATTTAAAAGACAGTGAAGAGCTGTACTTCTATCAGTGAAGTGGAGAAGAGTTTTGCAAACCTGGGGACCAGGATCATCACATCTGTTAAGGTTCCCAGTCATATGCATTGAGCCATCTGGACAACAGGACCATGTTAATCCTGCAGCAGCTCACACGCTAAAGAAGAATTGCACTCAAATTCTTCGAGACATTTGAGCTAATGGTAAAACAAATATATGCACAAAAAGTAAACACCACCAACAAAAAAAAAATCAAAAAACCTCCCTACAGAATAAAGTCCTAAAGACTAGGGAACAAAGATGGAGAAATTGCACGATTTTCTGAAACACAACAAATGAGTAGGGTATTCAATTTAAGGACTCCTTTTTATTAGCAAGAGCTCAGTGAGTTCCTAGATAGCCTTTTCAAAGTGAGGCCTGAACACTGCAAACAAGTACATACTTTTTTGAGTGCAAACACTCCTACCAAGTTCAACAGTGACACATGAAACACAAAATATTAGAAACCTTTGAGGAGAACAGCTCAAGGTTTATCTCACAGGTCATTCTCAAATGCAGCTATTTTCTCCATTCTTCTATATTCTTATATGTTCCCAAACAAATCTGTAAAATTCATTTGCACTGGAACTAATTTTATTTTGTAACGTAATCGTAAAGCACTTCCAAGACTAACAATTAGGACAGATAGTTATGCTTTGTGAGAGAAGCCTGCACACGTTTTCCTGGTGTGTAAGAGCAGCACAAAAGCTAGAAGTAAATAACTAAAATTTAAATAAAACTACAATCCAGGGACAAACCTGTAACTGACTGGAAAAACATTTTCTATTTCCAAGTCTGGCAGGCCCTGACAGTATCAGTAATAGAGATGGCAATCTCATGAAGTTGAAAATAAATGTGAATATGGCTGTTAAAATCCTGAGTTCATTTTAAAGTCCTTTACATTTCTTCAGATTTTATACATAAATTCCTGAGTGCTTGTTTTCTCCTTGAATTAACCCTACAAAGTAAACAGTTCTTTCCAAACTCCGTTTAAAAGTCTCCATTTCAGATCCTTAAAAAATCACAAAGATATCACAGATATAAATGTCAATGAAATTTACATTAGTTCATCAGTCACTTCCTTATCTTACAGTGCAATGATAATGGAAACAATTATGAAGATGAGATTTCTCTTCCCTGGAAGGCCAGACAGTTCTACAGCTGTAGGATATCAGACCCTGGCTTTTATTCAGGTGCTGAAAAACCAAAAGACTGTGAAAAAATGCACAAGTCCAACAAGACTGGAAAAAGCAGAAGATAAAACAGTTCAAAATTCACTGACCTATTTACTTCTTCATCTGCAACGGCCTCCAGTCTGGACAGCCCAATGGGAAATGCACCAGGAAAATGTAATCACTGGGGATTATTCTATGTATCAGAAAAAACAATGCCTGTAGTCAGCATTCCCAAGTTCAACAATTTCCTCTAACTCATAAAATCTGGAATGCAACTGCTACCTTTTGAAACAGTAAAACGGGGAAGCCTACTTCCCTCACAGAATTTTTCAGCTAGCACACAGGACCCCCCCAACACTCTACCACATGGAAAAACTCCAGGGTCCTGTGTTCTGACTGTTCTTATATTTGCATGGTGCTCCCCCAGGAGTTAGATTTTTCTCCTGTTTCCACCTCACTACAGGCACAACCCCATGTCTTTTGTGTGTGGTTGCTCATACTGCCAAAGGCATCCACCTGCCATGGGGCAGACTGAGCACTGTTGTTGTTTGCATTTCACTTAGTGGTTCAGATTGACACAAAACACACAGAAGCAAAATTACACAGAGATCCTGGTCTAGGAGCACTTCTGTTTTATGCAAATAACGTGCTGTTAGGTAAGTGCTTAAAGGCTCCAGCATCCAGCCCCTTAATCATAAGAGTGTTCTTATTATTACCACTCAAACTTACTCCTTTTTTGTGTAACACCAGCCCTCAGGAATACAGGGCTTCCAATTGCAAGTTTTGTATAAGGTGGATCATCTAATCATTGTTTCAAATCAATTCATGATTAAACAAGGTATTTAAATTATATGAGATCCTAATATTTGTTTCAAGTGTTTACTGTCAGTTTTTATGGTAGCTGTTATGTTAAGAACAATGGAGCATGTAACAGTATGAGGAGTTTTTTTCTGGGAATTTCAGCAAAAGGCTGATCAAATTCCAGCATTTCTTAGAAGTTATTTTGCATCGATGGACAATAGCTCCAGCACAGGGTACACTGGAGTACTACCCCTCAAAGTTCATCTGTGGTGACTGTATGGCAATGATGTAACGCGTGGCAATTCCAAGTGTGTCCTGCATGTACGTTTCATAGTGAATTTGGGGATCTGCGGCATACATAGCTCCATTACCTCCTAGTCCTATTAAAACAACTGTACATTTTAATGCATCTGCTCACCTACATTAATTATTTACAAAGGATAATGTTTTGGAGCCAGTAAAATGACAAGACTATTTAAGTCAGGAAGCACCAGAAACAGGATATTAAGTCAGAGCGCAGCCTCCTTATTCATCTCCATCAGTTAACCACATTTTCTCACCTCAGTATGGAATGCTGTTTTAATTATTCTATGAACCTAGACAGAATTTTCTTACCAGTGTTTATCCCCATTCCTACCATGAATGCTGAGTGATTTAGATCAGTGTATCTTGATATGCATCCACGAAAAAGAAGTCAGTCATCCTCTACTGTTCTACAGCAAGAACTGAGGCACCAGAAAACGCATGTCAAAGCTGTGTTAACTTTGCATGTCCAGTCTGGGATATGTTAGGTTTGATTATTTTTTTCCCCTGAATATTAAGTAGTATAGCACTTTCTGTATCAAAACACTGTCCTCCTTGTCCTCACCCTCACCTTGAATTAGGATATCAGCAAAGAGTTCAACTGATTACTTAAGCTGGGCACTCAGACACAGGCAGCTGATAGGTCAGCTATAAAAACCTGACTTCCCCTGTGTCACAAACTATGACCTCAGGCAAGGATAAATTCAATTTTCCCAGGACCATTCACCTCTTGAAGTCCAACCTTTTTATTCCTTCAGTTTCTGACCACTAATAAATGACACTGAGTGTTAAAACAATCTTTGCACGCATTAGTAAGCTTTAGTCACTGGACAAAAAGGTCATTCTTGCCTAAACATCTGCAGTTGGAATGTGCTTTGTAGCTGGAGAGGTAATAACATACGCCTTGCCAGTACATTCCTTGATTTCTGGCAACCAAATGAATGGGCTATGACTTGTATGGGACAACCTTCACTGTACATTTCCATCACTTTGGATCCCTGATCCATTGATTGGTAGGATTAAAAAAAAAAAAAAAAAAAAAAAAAAGACCTGCTACTTGATCTATTTAACTGCTGTGTTCATGGGGTCAAACTGGAAACAAAGCTGTTTAATGATCATTTTTATTAGAAACTGGTATCCCTAGGTACATAATAATCATGGTATCAAGCTTAGTTAAACTCACAGTGAAAAAAATGAAAGAAAATACAAGAGAATTACATTTTAAGAGGAGAAAACCAGACAAAGGAAACAAAAAACCCCATGTAGTTCTGTGATTTCCAGACGTACTAAGGACTGGCTTCCCACACCTTGTGTTTGATGGTGAGAACACATGTCCTAAAGAAATGGGATATTTCTCTCCCCTGAACAGGTTCTCTGTTATCCAACTGAGTCTGAGCACACGTAGCCTTTTCTTCAGTTAGGGAACTCAGGGGGTTATACTTTAGGTATTGTTCCTTTAATTTCTCAAAACTTATAGGAACTTCGTTTTTTGCTCAACATTTCTACAGCCCGGTTAAATTTGTTTGAAATTGGCCAATGCATTGGCCAACTGCTTGTACTTACAAGGTACAAACTGGCAGACGGTTTGATTGCACAAGCCTCATTTGCTTAGGAAATTAAACTAAAGATGATAAATAGGTGTGTATAAATGCCTGCCCATTAATTCCCTGTTGCAGCCTCCAAGCACGCTTCCCATGGTACAACATGGCTCAGAACACACTTATTCCCCATCTTTTCTGATTATATCAGTAACTTATTCAGTGATTAGTCAAAGTAACATTCCTCTCCTAGCAACTAATTTAATGCTTTTTAATATATTACAGTCTCTTTTAGGTCCAAACCTTTCTATTTTGGGACTTCCAATTCAAATTTGCCTAATAGCTTCACATAATAGTCCCTTGCTCCCAATAAATTCCTCATTTTAACTCTAATTGGTTTTCTCATGAAGAATCACAATTTACATGAGCTGAAGAGGAGATATATCACTAGCTATTACTGAATATAAGTAATATTTGATTAAGCAAAGAGAGATACTCATTTGCTCTTTTCTCAGCATTTGTTAATGATATTGCCAATTTCTACAAGCAGATTAAGTATATTTACATTACCATAATCAATTAACTGTATTTGGAATAGGTATTAAGTAGCGGTGTCAGTTCAGTCTCTTCTTAAATTTATGGTGTCTATTCATCATAATGATAACCCAAAGTGACTACCACATTCAGATGAAGTTACTGGTTAGCCAGTTGTTCTCCAGTGCAAAGTGATCAAAACCAGAGGTGTAGACTAGTGTTAGAAAAAGTAAGGTAAGCAACAAGTGGAAGCTCAAGAAATTAAGTAATCTGAATAACTGCAACACTGAAGTATAAATCATCTTCAGTAATTTCAAAGTCTCAGTCTAGAAATAATTGTCTCATTCTCCTTAACTGAGCTCAACCTGAGGAGCCTGGTAGTGCAAAGACGGAACATCTCTGAAGGAGTCTGGGAAAGGGAGGGAGGCTGCAGTTCAGGTGATACTAAGAAACCTACTGGGACTACTTCGTGAAAGAAATGGATACTATAAAACTTATCTAGTCAATTTGAAACACTCATGGTTTTGAACAACAGCCTTTAAACGTAACTTCAGGAATCTTCTTAAAGCAAGGGAAAAGAATATGTTGTTGCTCTTTTTTAAAAGTATCACTTTTTCAAAGCAATTACAGTTGTTTCCTGGGTGCCTACCACGTGATTTCCAACAGTCCTTGAACAGAGAGCAAGGCATTCTGTTACAGGACAACCGATATAAATTTGAAATACATTTAGAGAGAAGTCATACCAGCTTGTGGTACTGACTGCTACTAATTACTGGTATATGTAGAGTATTCGAATAATGAATGTTTAAGCTTCTTTAATGCAGTTTTTCTTTTAAGGCCTGAATAATGCCTGTGAAAAACACAGAACAATGAGCTGGATATATCTAGAAAAAATAACTTTGGAGTATGTCTTGGATTTTTTTTTTTGTTTGTTTATTATTACTTCTGGTTTAGCCTGAGTCTTGGTTGTTTGTTTTGTTTGTTTGTTTTGTTTCTTCCCTGTAACAAAACACACTAGTAGAGAGAATGCTAGCTACGCTGGTTCTGAACTCATGCTGGCTGAGCATAAATGCCTGAAGACCTGTCTCACCTGCCCAGGCAGGAGAACGGAATTTAGGAGCATTTAGGAGCCCTGCGTTACCACAGACATGCCCCAACCCCAGTCAGGGTTCACCAGCGGCCTGAGCTCGGCTCTGGGCCAAGGGCGACGCACCGCACCTCTGGGGCGCGGCTGGCTGGCACCCCGAAGGAAGGCGCAGCCAACCAGCTATGGGAAACATAAACTAACCTGCAGAAGGGTGTCAAAACCCGAGGCGTTTAGTTAGAAAAACTGGCTCTTTGGAGCTTTCACAGCCCGAGACCCCGCGGCGGCTGCGGGGGGCGGGTACCCTCCGCCCGCCCCAGGCCGCGCCACCCTCTGCCCCGGCGCTGCCCCACGGCTGCCCCGGCCGCCAGGCACCGCACGGCGACCCGCGACCCGCAGCCCGCTCCCTCACGGGGGCCGGGCAGCGCGCAGGCCCCGGCCGCCCCGCAGGAGCCCGCCCCGCCGCCCGCAGCCCCGGGTCGGGTCGGCCTGGCCTGGGCCGGGCGTGAGGCGAGGGGCGGGCGGAGGGAAGCGAAGCGCCCGGCGGCCCGGACGGACGCGGCGGGCACCCAATGCGCTCAGGCGCTGCCGCCCCGAAGGGAGGGGAGAGACCCGCGGCCGGGCCCAATGAGGCCGCGCCCGGAGCGGGACTTCCTTCGGGGATCCCGCGGCGGGGAGCCGCGGCGGAGCGGTGGTGACACGTAAGTGCGGGGCCGGGGAAGTTGCCTTTGTTCCTCTCAGGTGGCGGCCGAGCCACCGGCCGGGCGGGTCCCCGCGGCGGGGCCGGGCCGAAGGCGCCGCCTGAGGCGAGCAGGGAGCCGCCCCCGCCCCGCAGCCCCGCTCCCGCAGGCCGCGGTAGCTCGGCGCCGCTGCCCGCCGCCTGCCGCGGGGACCCGGCGGCCGCCCCCTCCCGCCGCCGCAGGGCCGGGCGGGCACCGGGCAGCGTCGCGGCCGCAGCATGCGTCTGGGGCGCCCGCCCCGCGCCGCGCAGAGTCCCGCCGGCCGCGCTGCGGCGCGCAGGGCCCGCAGGCAGGGGGAAGCCGCCCGGGGCGTCGCGGCCGCGGCGGTGCCCAGGGGCTGAGGCGCTCGGCCGGCCCCTCCCTCCCTCCGTCCCTCCCTCCTCGTCCTCCCGGCGCGGGCCCGGGGCCTCCGATGTCGCCGCCTCGTCGTCCGCCGCCTCCAGCCGCCCGCTGCTAAGCCGTGAGGGGCGGGGGCCCTCGGGACCCCGCCGGGGACATGGGCAACGGGATGTGCTCCCGAAAACAGAAGCGGATTTTCCAGACCCTCCTGCTCTTGACGGTGGTGTTCGGCTTCCTCTACGGGGCGATGCTCTACTACGAGCTGCAGGGCCAGCTGAGGAAGGCTGAGGCCACAGCGCTCAAGTACCAGCAGCATCAAGAGTCCCTCTCGGCTCAGTTACAAGGTACCTACCTCGGCAGCAGCCTCTGCTGCCCTTTCCTAAGGCTTGCAGAATGCCCCCCTCCTCTTCCTCCTCCTCGTCCTCTGGGCTCCAGCTGTCCATCCCCCCACAAAGTTTTGCTGCTTATGCACTTCTCCTCCATCTCCCCCTCCAGCCTGTGGGGTTTCGGTAGGATCCTACCCCCACTGAATTCAGTGGGAGCTTTTGTCACGGACCTCCAGAGAGCTCTCCTTCCCCCTCACTCCCACACATTTCATAGAGCGACTCTTACTCCCAAAGGACTGCACGTCCCTTGGCAATTCCTGGTATGAATGGGAAAGGCAGGCATACTGCTCTGCCGCTCATCTAACAGTACAGACCACATCCAGCTTTGGGACTTTGGCGTGCTTCTGTGTTGTCTTAGCAGTCTTAACTTTATGCTGCTGAGAGAACGTTCAGCTGCAAAAATGCAAAGCTGCAGTTCCTGGGCAGCATAAACCTTAAATAGCTCCAGGAGGGTAGAGAGGACTATTCTCATAAAACGTTTCGTAAAGGGTATTTTGAAAGTCAAGTTCTAATTGGTTATTTGGATGACGCTATTCTGTTACTTTTGGAATAACTTTTAATTACTTGGCTTAAAGCTGCCACGTGAATACAGATCCTTGTGTATCTTGGTTTGAGGATGCAGCAGTTGTGGGCATCCTGTACTTGAAGATGAAAAGATGCTGATGTCTGACATCTGCGTGTTTAGAAATTGGATGCAAAGCAGCAGATATATACGTGAAACAGCCATACTCTAGGAAGTGCAAGACCTCAGCGCCTCTCTAAGTGTCAAGTCCAAGGTTATCAGTTTGGCATATACAAAGTCCAGAGCCAACTTTCAAAACTCTTTGGAGTTTTATTTCTCAAAACTGTATAAAACAAGAACAAGAGTGGTCTGCTCTAGCAGCTGTAACAGTACTTAACTTCAGGGTGATCTTCAGCCATACTTTTCACTGAGGAAGCATACAAAAAAACCTTGCTTAGAAGCATACAGTTTTTATGCAGAGAGCATAGAACTGGGCTTGTTCTGTTAGATTCTTGCAGTGAATTGTTACTTGAATATGTTTAGCTGTGATCTGAGACCATCGTTACTTAGTGTTTTGATTTCAAGCCATTTCCAGGTAATGCCATGGAAAAATTTGACAGAAACCTTCATTTTAGTCACAAAAAAGGTGCAAGTGTTTGGCTGGGAGATGGGTATGTGGCAGATGGCTAAAGGGCTACTTTTGCTAGTCTGTATATTTGCCAACAGTATTTGAAGAGGACACAGGAACATCTTGTTCTCGAGCTAAAATTCAACAAGTCAGCTTTTTCTGTTGCTCTGGCTATACCAAAAGAGGAGCATGCAATAAACTTTATCCTAACACAGAGGAGAGATTATCTTGATCACATATGTTGGGTCTGGACTGTTAGTTTAAACTTTCTGTGTCCAAAATGTTATATTGAGTAGTAAGTGCATGGAAGCAGCAGGCAACTAGTAGCTGATAAACGTGGTGACAATGCTGCATTTTGCGTTGAGTATTCTCTTGCTTGTTTCAGTGTATCAATGAGAAATGTAAAATACAGACCAGGATCTGAAAACGTTAATACATTTAGAGTCGCAGAACAATAGACTGGTTTGGGTTGGCAGGGCCCTTAAAGCCCACCTAGCTCCAGCCCCCTGCCCTGGGCAGGGCCACCTCCCCCCAGCCCAGGTTGCCCCCAGCCCCGGCCAGCCTGGCCTTGAGCCCTGCCAGGGACGGGGCACCCACAGCTGCTCTGGGCAGCCTGGGCCAGCGCCTCCCACCCCCACAGCGAAGAATTTCTTCCTCATATCTGACCTATATCTACCGTCTTGTAGTTTAAAACCTTTCCCCCTTGTCCTGTTGCTACAGACCCTACTAAAAGGTCTGTCCCCATCTGTCTTATAGGTCCCCTTCAGGTACTGGGAGGTTGCTATAAGGTCTCCCCGGAGCCTTCTCTTCTCTAGGCTGAACAACCCCAACTCAGCCTGTCTTCACAGGAGAGGTGCTCCAGTCCTGTAATCATTTTTGTGACCTCATCTAGACACTTGGATTTGATTATCATTTCAATAATTTCATGTGGTTCTGGGACCCATGCCAATGTATCAACCCTATTAAGCAGGAGATGTTATCTGTGCCTAGTATGGTAGAAGTAAACCTTGTTTAAAAAAAATAAATTACTGGCAATTAAGTCACAGAATACAAGGAAGAATGTAATATAACAATAAAATTGGTTCCTTAGATTTTTCTGCGTTACGGCAATAGCTAACATACCTAAAGGAGGGTGAGGCTGAGAGCCCAGAGACATACTAAATGCAGTAGCAAGCATTAGATGCCTCATTTCCCACCAAAGTAAATGGAAGCTATATGCCTAAGGACTTCAGAGGATTTGGGCCTAGTAAGCTAGAAATAAACTTTTCCTCCTTGTGTTTCCCTGTACGTTTAATGGCTCTGGGATGGCCTGCCCTGTATAATCACTTGGATTTTTGCAGTAGGAGTTTATTAGTGAGGAGAACATAGAGAATTCAGGAGCTGTGCCTGTGCCCAGCTCACCTGGAGATATACAAGCACCATGCTAGCTGGTAATATACAACACCAAAACCATTTCTGAACTTTGCCTATGTAACTCTTTGATATGGAACAACAGGAAGGAATTTTCTGTAAACAAAGACTTTGAAACAACATAAAATGCTAACAAAATCCTGTGCTTGCAGGTGCAGTATCTGACTGCACTTTGAACTTTTGATTTTAAATGGCCTGGATTTTAAATCAACAATGTTTCTGTTGCCAAGAAAAAAAGACCTCTGAGGGTATCTAGGCTACATCTCTTTGCTGTCCTTAACAACACGAGAGATTATTATTTGAATTACATTTTATTGTTCTCTAAAAGTATAATTGCTATGAAAGCAGTGCAATTTAACTTTTCCATGCTGTGTAGTCAGGTTCTCTATAGATAGTGGTCTAGAGATAACGTTGGGGCCTGAAGTATGATGGGAGCACTCTGAATTTTTTTTAAACAGGAACCAGTTAAAAGGGCAAAGTCATTGACATAGCATTGCCAGGAAGAAAAGAGGGTGCTGTATCAACAGTAATTGATTTCTTAGTGTTTGCAGCTCTCTTCTATGTGATTAAATAAGACTCTAAATCTCATTACAAGCTGAGGAGAGAACTGAACCTTGGATTTTTACTTCCAGAGCAACCATTTCATCAATACGCTATTATTGTTTTAAATAAAAAATGAAATAAAATAAAAGGCAACTTCTTGAAGTTGTCCTTTTGAGGATCCTGAGGCTGTATTGTGCCGGGCTGGCTGTGCTCCTGGAAGGCCAACTGGATTGAAACGCTTGGATGACAGTGAAATATTGCCTGTCTTCTGAATTTTCATTGGGTTTTGTTATGACTGCTGGTGCCTGTCAAGACAGTTGCTTTTCTGATTGTACACAGAGGAGCACTGTTTGGGCTTCTGGGTGAAATTTGAGTCAGTTTGTGAAATGCTTAGGGATCATAGGCAACTCCTCAGCTTTAGGTGTTAAGGTTGCAGTTTTCAACCTGAATGCCTTTGGTCTGCCCACAGTATTAAGAAGGATCCTCAGATGCAGGTCAAAGTGCAGCCTCCCTTCGCTTCCGACTGTCCCCTCTACTGTTTTCTTTTCTCTCTGCACAGTTTTTTAGGTTTTTCACCTATGCAGGTAACAAGAACCTTCTTTTTGGTACTTGCCAGCTCTTCATGCCTGAATGAGCAGAGCTTTCTGTTTTTGCTTGAAAAGCCAGTCATCTTAGATTTTTATCTTTTTCATTGCCTTGTTTTGCTCAAATGCAGCACGTGAAGCAGGCTAAATCTTCTGTATGCATGGGGAAATAGCCCTTTGATCTACCAAGACAGAATGCACAGATCATGAAAAATGGTGCAGGAAGAGGTCTCAAAATCTTTAACCCATGCATCTGTGACTTTGCGGGGAGTTCTGCTTCTTCTGGTGTTTGCAGCTTCAGCTGCAAAATATTTGTGCTTCTTGAAATTTCAAGACCAGGGTGCAACTGGAAGGATGGCAGACTTGGCAACAACATGATAAGGATAACAGGTTTGGAGAGTCT
The DNA here is from genome assembly GCF_023638135.1 of Falco biarmicus. NCBI lineage: Eukaryota > Metazoa > Chordata > Aves > Falconiformes > Falconidae > Falco > Falco biarmicus. Next base: position 5,154,636 of record NC_079300.1, on the reverse strand, counting down.
GGGATCTTAAGCTCACCCCCTTTAGACAGATCACGTTGTAGAAGATTTTCTATTTGAAAGCTGAATTTCTCAAAAAAAAAGAATGTCAAACTTTGGCATCTTCATCTCTTTAACAAAATTCTGATAGACATGGAGAAAGTAGGGCTGCTTTTGTAACCCACAAAGGGAATACTGGAGGCAAAATTTAGAGGTGACGCAAAATTTCTTGGCTGCTAAGAAAACCTAAAGTCATTGTTACCTATAAGGTCTTTAATAGAGAAGTGGATCTTGCTGCTAAGCTGATTATTTTTAAATCTCATTCTCTGAGCATTATATGTTCAAAACATGAAGATAATCTTATTTAGTATTTCTTAAAATGATGGAAACAAAACTTGATGCTCTTTGCCTGCTGTCAAACTAAGTTTCAAACTATTTGCTTTATAGGGACGGACTTCAGTTGCTGGAACAGAAACACGTTGACAGCTGTAGATGAACCTGATTATGTTTTTGACTGCTTCAAGACTGAAAGCATCTACAAATGTCTTTTTAGCCCTTAGAGCTTGTCTTCTCATCTTCTGGGTACCAAGTAACCCCTTGTGTACTATTTTAATCTTTTTAATTTGTTTTAATCCCTAATCCTAACAACAGCCTACATTTAGTGCCTTTTACTACCTTAATTTTCCTGCTCTGTCTCTTGAGGCCTGAACGTACCTGATGGCTTCAGGCAATCGCAGTGCAGTCTGAGACCATACTGTAATCCTGGGAGCCAACCCAGCAGGGACTCTGAACTTGAGAGTTCAGAGTTTGTCCTGCTGTAGATGAGGTGTGGATTTCCTCAGAGCGGTCTGATCCAGCACTAGAAAGCACCAGCTGAGAAGGAAATGTAGAATTCCTCTGTGCCTTTTGTGCCATTTGTCCTATATTGAGGCTCCTCCTTGGAGGTGACCTGCTAGAAGTTGATCATATCTATAGCAACTCTAGGTATAGGGATTCGCATAATGCATCAGAATATTAGATCACAGTTCTGCGTAACTTTAGCGGTTAATATGTAATAAGTCTGCATGCTAACTATGTAGGTACCAAAGCTGTTCTTAGTGAAGTACATACAGATGTGCATGTAACCCTCTTTTATAGTACTCTATTTAAGCTTGTACCGTAAGTTGGCAGACCTAGGAAGAACTAACAGTACTTTTGATGGCTTATTTTTCACGTACATCATACAAGTAGAGCTACATCAATGCAGCTCCTGCATGGTTTGATTGTACTCCGTAACAGCAGCCTAAATTCCTGTCATTCCTATTAGTTTCAGATTGCATGTCACACTATGGTGCTTATTCTGGTTGTGTTTTATTGCTATCTGAGATCTGAATGATCTGTGATAACACTGTAATAGTAGAGGTTAGTTCTCTGTGTACCATTGGCACGTGGGTGTACTTCAACACCCAGTACGGTACTGTGTGAAATGGCAAACACAGCATCCCTAATTCTGTTACCTGGCTTCCTGACATGGTGTGCTTTGGTTTGTAACCTCATCTAAGAACCTGTCTTTTGTACTTCCATTCACATTTTCCACTGGGTATTTAATGTTCTAAATACTTCAAGCACGTTAAATGTTTTAAATAATTTATGCAAAATTTTAGTATGGAAGATCTATATGCTGTGAATGCATATATATGCATTTGTATGTACCTATATGTATGTGGGAAGTGTATACTTAGATAGATATATGTCTGTTCTGCAGCTCAACTTGAAGACTTTGGGTTATCTGGAATGATAAAGATTTCTTCATAATCCAAGTACAGAAAAGGTGCTACAGCTTTGTTTAGTTCAGTTAACTCAGAGAGCTGGTTTGTTGCTTCTAGGTCCATAGGGATTAAGAGTCCCAGCAGCTGAATTCTATGACCTGAAAGATAAATCAAGCAAATGCCTGTGTTTATATTCTTTTTCATTCCTGTAATTTGTGCCCAGATGCCCTTACAATCACTTTTCCTTGTGGACGTAATGCTTCTAGGATAAATTTCTACCTGTGCTGCAATGTTACATCTGCGCCCAAGTTGGAATCTGGGCTGGAGATCAGAGAGCATCTAGTCTGAAGGAATATTAAGCAGCATGAGGTAATAGAGTGATTTTGTCCCCTGGGTTTTGCTGTTCCCCTGCCTGATTTAACACTGGGCCTCGTAGCTAACAGTATGATGTAAGATAGAGCCAATATCCTGAAACTATTTGTTACTGATGATGATTTAATCCTTTCAAATCTTGTGAGCGAGTGATCTGTTTGGGTTTATGAACACTTCAGAGCTGAGGGAGGAGGAGGGAGGCGAGATGGGTGGATGCTTTGGTGAGTTTTCCTTCCAGCTTCTTTGACAGTCATCTTCTGTCACATATCTCTAGCAGGCAAAGGTTTGACAGAAGCTTCTGCATCACCTAAAACATAATCAGCTTTGTTGGAGGGAGACGAGTAGAGAAGCAGGGGATGAAGCAGCCACGGTCATGATCTGACAATTGAACTGCAAACTGAGCCAGAAATCCTGTAGTCAACAGTGCAGTTTAAGCGGTATCTGGCTGTGCTAAGCACACACCGTGGGAAGAGTCCTGGGAGGGTTGTGACTTTGCAGTGTATTGACAAAACTTTAAAGTTAATACCTGAGAGTTACGCGTTCCTGGGGTTATTGCTTTACTGTAAAAACCAAAGCCTAAACAACAGAGTGCAACTACTTCCTTGCTTCCTACATGAGTAAAACTGATGGAATTCTTAAGTCTTGAATATGATGGTTCAAACACATTGTCTCATTGGGCTGGCTGTTTTGCTGGGCTTGTCAGCCTGTGTATCTGGGTGGGGCAGCCGTATGAGTAAGACTTCCACCCACTCTGAGGCTTGAGCATGCATTGTAGCATCTCTTGTCTAGTGGTGAGGATATTGCCAGCCGTTTGTGGCTAATATAGTTCACTTCACTCATTTTGGAATAGGATCCTTACATAGAAAAAGTAATTAAATCTCTCCTGCTGAAAGTCAGGTGCTGTTTTGAGGTTTAATGGTAATTTAGATTACTGAAAAAATGAGCCATACAGAACAACTAATTAAGGAAGAATCTTTTTTCGGGTGGGTTTTTTCTTGGGATATTTAGGATGCAGGGGCATGAATTTCTACTCATGTTGGAGCCTGAGGTAAGGACTTAAGGAATTCAGCATGTTTGGATGCTGCTCTTTGTTTAAAGAGAAGGGTCTTTTGAGATGGGTACAATTCTGATCTTTTTCTGGTAATCTAGCATAAACCAAACTTCCCAAGATTTTCTAGTATGTATCATTAATTAGGAAATAAATGAAACTGCAATTACTCCACCTCTTCCTCTACATTTTTTTTTCTCCCCCCTAACGTATCTGAATTTAGCCTAGTATCTTATTTTTCTGAGGTGACTCAGATCCCCGAGTTTGGCAGTCATTTCCAGGGCTTAATTACAGAGATGTTGAGAGAAGTGCCCCTGGAGGGCATAGGAAGAAGTCTGTTCCTCTCCATGCCACCATGCTGAACAATGCCATTTTCAGTGTTTCAGTTAATCTGTCATACTTGGATGCATATTTTGAGGTTTGACAGCGATCTTCTGTTACCAGAAAAATAAAGAATGAACCACTAACTCAAACTATTGATTTCTGTATGCAGCTTTTGAAACACACAACTGGAGCTGACTCCAAGTCCCTTGTGTTAAAGCTCTGGAGAAGTAATTTAAGGAAGCAGTTTAGCAGTTTTGTAAGGTGATAACTGTAGCTATTACACCAGTGTTTGCCTATTCCATTACAATAAAAATGCAAATGTATGTTTCAGTTAGGAGAGACTGTTAAAACAACATGTGTGTATATATACAGATTACATTGGTTTTCTTCAATGTCAATTTTGTGCTAGTTTTTGAAAAAATATATATATATTTCTATAGATCCTAACACCATGTAGATAGAATTACTGGACTGCTGCATGAAATTGAAAAAGGTCTAAACCAGTTTCTGAGAGAAAGAACAGGCCCTTGATTCCTGGAGCTGAGAGCTGAGTCGACCCAGACATTCAGAGATGATGTGAGGAGGAAGCTGTTGTCTCTGTGGCTCTTCTGAATGTTTATGGGTTTTCTTCAAAATCATCTGGTGTGTCATGACAAACATGGCAGAATAACAGAGAGAAGAAAATCATAAAAAGGGAATGGAATTTTTTTTTTAGAAGTAAATCTGCTAACCTTAAGGATGTAAGTCTAAAATCACTGCATAGGTTTTGTTTGAACTGCTTGCATTTAATCATCACTTAAACCCCCCAAACCTTTAGCATAGATGGGTGTATAGAAAACAGCATAATCTGACCCAGCATGTCCTAACTGTGGGTGGCACCGAAGGCTGGAAAAAATCTTTTGTGGAGTTTGCAGGAAATCTTTTCTGAGATGGAAAACATGATCTCTTTCTTAATAAAAGTCATGTCGGAAGCCTAACTGTTAGGGATTAAATATCTAATCGCATTTAATACCTTTTCTCAAACTTTTATTTTTGACGGCTGCTATTACAGTTTACTGCTTCAACATGATAAATACCTTCCTGCATCCCAACATATCTTGCAATTTGTTTTTAAATCTGCTGTTTCCTAGGTGTGTTATTGACTTCCAAGAAAGGGAGTACATGAGGCAGGGTGGAGTAAAAGGATTCTATTAAATGTACATGTTTACTTTGGTTTAGAAATTAATTTTCCTGTCATCCTTATAAATGAATAGAGGCCACAACTATTAGAAATATAAACGTGTTTCTGGGGCAAACCGCGTTAGTGTGCCAAATTCCCCAGCATTCCCCCATTTCCAGAACTGCAGTCAAAGCAAAACTTTTATGATCTGCAACGCTTCTCCACGTTGCGTTTCAGATTTCCTCATTCCTTTTTGAGGATGCAAAGCTGAAGGTTTGATAGGCATGTGAATTTTCTTATATGCTTATCTGAACTCTCCACACATTCCAGAGCTTTTTGAAGTATCAGAACTAATCTGTCATGATTAATTCTGATACCTTGTCTAATCTGTTACCAAGCTCTGCAATGTTAGTGTGGGGAAAAACTGCTTGATAGAAGGCAAGTTTTATAGAGAGCATCAGTGATAATTCTTGTCCTGGGCAAGACACCAGGGACCGACTTGGAGTTTGTAGAGCCAAAAGCAGGAGTCTCACAGCTTTAGTTGAGTCAGCTGTGAGCTCTAATGGATTCCCAGCACCCAGTGACATGTCAACTATCAGGATACAGGTAATTCCCAAACCGTTCTTTGGTTTTTCAGATATATTCCAACTTAGCCAGAAAAAAATTCCAGTGTTCCAAGATTGAAAATGTTGTACAAAAATGCATGTAGTCATTTCTCTCTTATCTTTGGGTAGATATCTTGTGGTTTATGACTAAATTTTGACCCAGGTGAAGCACTTGGTCATCTCCATCCACAGCTCTGTGTGGAGCCGTGTTAGTGGCGTTGGTCCATCTCGTTCGTGTAGAACGGCTCTGCACTGGGAGCTCAGTGCAGCGGGATGTCCCTCTGCACTCAAGCTAGCCAGACCCAAATATCCATAATTTGCTCAAGTCACATTCTCCAGTTCTAGTTTGTTACTGTTAGAGGAGCAGGCTTATTTTAATTGATAGGTTGTTTTTTGTGCAGACTCTTTGAAAGCAGATGTTACACTTTCTCCTCATGCAGCTAAAATCAGTGGTAGGTCTATGACATGAAAGCCCTGGATATGAAGACCCAGATATTAACTACAAACTTCTCTCTTAAAATTATTAATACTCTGAACAACATAAATGGCTAGAGAATTAAGTCAAAGCAGTGGTTATTTTTAAGCACAACTGCTGATGCATGGTTTAATTTGCTAGGAGGAGTTCTGCTCTTTTGCAGTGACTGGCTGTAATTTGACAAAACTGTTGCTTGATTGTTCTTCACGTGAGTAAATTGAAAAAGTGTAGGAGTTTGTTTTAAATTAAACATAATTGTTATACTGCATGCAGTGCTAGTTATGGTTTTCAGTGAGCAAAATGAGAACAGTCCATCCCTGCATGTATGCAAAACTGTTTCATAATTAAGCCAGAAATATGCTTTTTCACACATGATCAGTTTCATCTTATGCTGGCTTCTATTTCTGTCCTTTTTGTATAAATTCAAAACAGAAAACTTTAAGGGCATAAAATATGAAATAGCTTCAATATTTTGTTCAATATATTGCAAATATATGGTTTCTGTAATGCTGGTTTTTTGTGCTATACTTAAAATACAGGGTTCCTGGTCTTTATTGTGGGAACGATTCCTTTGTTTCTTAGATGTTTGCAGTGTCGCTGGAGTATCCATTTATTGCTAAACTCCCAATTGAGATTCTTTTGAAATAGATGGAGTGTATACGGTGACCGGTATGGATCGTACTGTGCTGGGGAGTCCTGATACTTGTCCAGGAGCTACCCACAGTCTGATGATCAGTTTCTGATAAGATTATCAGTAGTGAAGTAGTGGATCTCCTTGTTTGTAGCCTGATTCCCTGACTTAATCAAACGCAGAGCTGGAAGCTTGGGGAGCAGGTCTTGCTATATTAATAACATGTTCTCCTAGCATGAAATGTTAGCATCAGATGAGTCAAGAAATAATCTTCCGAGATCAAATTTTTAATTATTGTCATTGGACTAGAAAATCTATCCTACATCCCATATTGAAGGGATTCTTCATTGGCTCATGGAAGTGTTTTGCTCTCAGCAGAAAAGCTATTTGCTTGGGTTCACATTTTAAATGGCTCTATTTGCAGTGACAAGAATTGGAAATTAACTGTATTTTTATAACAAGTTTATGTTCTACAGGCCTTCATAGTGTTACTAGAAAAGTGCCAGTGTGGCTTACCACACGCTGCTGGTTCGGTTCAACTCTGCCACAGTCTGAGAGAAAATAACATTGAATGTTGCCAAGACTACTGAAATCTGCCGGTTTCAAAATAGAAGTATTACTGTAAGCTCAGAGAAAGGTTGCAGAATTGCGTAAGAAATAATAACATTGAAACTAATAAAATTTCTTGCATCGTGTATATTTAAATCCCAATGTAATTTTTATTTTCTAATATGTAAGATAGTGGGACCTGGGGCATTTTAGACTGGAGTCATGCTTCTGACAGGCCAAAATACCAAAGTAACGCAGTTATAAAATCGCTGATAATGTGCAATAGGAAATACTTTCTTTTAAATATACAGTAATGGCTTATTTTGCTTAATAATAGTTTTACTGCTTAGAGGTGCAAAGCAAAGATAAAAGAAATAACCGTGATTGTTAAATAGGCTTGCTTTCATCACATTGACTCCTGTGTTGCAATTAACGTTAAGCAGTGGTTGAAGTGATGTAATCTTCTGAGGACCTATAAAGCAGCACACACACGCTTCTCCTCCACTTTATTTTCTGAATGAGAAAAATCTCAAGTACTTGATTTAATTGGGATCAATTCAAGAACTGTAAAATATTTCCTTGTTGAAGGCAAAAAGTGTTTTAATTAGCTGTGATGTGTTCAGTTATGAATCTGGGCTGTGCTTTTAGAGGCTGGCTCACCTCTCTGTGAGTTTGTTGTTCTTTGTTCATTCATGTAGGTTACATTATATACGTAACTTAAACAATTAAACTGATACCTGCAGTTATTCCTGATACCTGCAGTTATTCCAGCCTTGGAATAGTGCATATTAGCTATTAGATGACAGTGTTTTCCCTCTTTTTTTTTTTTTTTTCCCCCGTCCCATTCTGTTAAATGGAACATAGAAACAAGGTTCAAGTATTTGTGCAAAGACAAGTACAAAATTAAGAACTTGCCCTAGGAAAAAATTATTTGTGAAGTGCCCCATCGGTGCATCATACCAGTAGGAATTTGTCAAATTCCTTATATAATAGGTTCCACCTCCCACATGGGAAACCTATAATAGGGAAAATGTTTTTCAATGTATTGTTGCTTTAAGATTCTTGCTCAGACTTCTTATGTCCAGGCTGGTGGTGAAGGAGGAGAAATCCCCTGCTGTAGTACAAGAGCCTTGTAATTTGGACTCTTCTTGCCGAGGAAGTTCCTGACTGGTGGGAATAATTTACGTTTATGGGAGATAAACTCTTACAGGTACTTACAAAATCTGACCTGCAACCTACTCCCCAAAAGAGCAAGTGAGAAAATATGGAAGCTATGCTTTCTCAATAATTACTTTCAATCAACATCTTAATTACATTGCATGTTATGGGACTTCTATCAGAGAAAAACATCCTGAACCAATCAGTAAATGAAGTAGAAGGGGAAAGGTGTAGGAGGAAGGTTTTCTTAGCCATTTTGGCCATCAGAAGGGCTATTTTAAGACATCGCCAGCTTTGTTCCAGTATTTCAAAGGGTAGCACACAGGAGGTAGCAGTGGGGACGCGCTGCCTGGGAGAGGTGGAGAGACATTGCTTGAAAAAGCAGGGTGAAGACAGGAAAGCCAGTGCTCGGCAGAGGTGCAGTGAGCTGCGAAGGGTACAGAGCACCTAAACCCCAAACTATTGCCTTCTCTTTCTCCTTTCTTCCTGCCCTTATGGGATTGTTGTGCTGGGTCTCCCCCCCACTTCTTAAAACACTAGGAGGAGCTGAGGAAAGTACGCTTGCAAAGACAAAGTGAAATGGAAACTGTTACCTCTGAATCCATTTGTGGTTTGGTCTGTTTGCCAAAACGCCTATTTCCACCCCAGACTGCAGAGGAGGGGAAACCCATTGTGGATTTTCATTTCTCTCCTGAGTTGCTATGCTACAACCACTGTTCTTTTTGCCTTTTTGCAACATTATTTGGCATTCATGATCTTTGGTGCATAGATAAAACCATTGCTGTAGTGCTGCCTTTTTTTTTTTTTTTTTTTTTTTCCTCTCTCTGCTTCTCTGAAAGCTTACTTGCTGGTAACTTTTTGAATATTCATTACATGCTTGTTTTGTTGCAGAAGATGTTGATACATTAGTTCATCTTGACTGATGCCCTTGACTTTAGAAGATAAATAGGGAAGTAGAGATAGGTGACAAGGATTGATTAGCAATGCAGCTTCTAAGCCAAAACGTAAACACTTTTAGATAAGCCAGTAGCTAAAGAACCTGCAGAATGCACCTTGGTGGAATTAAGAACACGTTTTAAGGTGCAAGAAGAGTTTTCTGTGTCTGTCAAGATACAAATCTTTGTCTGATGCTTCCTGCTGAAGGTTTATGTTCACCAATGGTTTACTTCTCAGAAAAGTAGTTTCCTAGTTTTGAAGGAAAAAATCACACATTCCATTAACATAAATTAATAACTCTAAAAAAGTGTGCAAATTATAATTTGGATAGTGAGAGGTACTTGTGTAAAACAGCTTGAACAAATACAATTGTACGCTTGCAGGAGTTTTAATTAATATCTTTCCTTTGCTGCAGACTTGGTAGGCTATTTCAGATAACGATCCTTCAGTTTAGCACAATGAGGAAAGGGTAAATGGGGACCGATGTGCCCCATTGCTAGCGAGAGACATCCGAAACTAGATGTTCAAAGCACAAGCTAAAAGAAATGCTTCTTTAGAGGCAGTTAAATGCGGAGACTTTCTGCCAGAGGATGTTGGATGTCCTAAATACGCATGGGTACAACAAACAATTAGACAAATTCATAAATGTAAAATCCATTTTGGAGTAGTTTACACAAAAGACCTGCAGGCGCCTTGGATAGTCTTCAGGAGCCATAAATTGCTGGGAGACGGTGCCAAAGAAATACTGTAATCTCATTGTGTGTATTCTGTATTGGGGATCTGCCCTTGTCAGGTCTTGAGAAATGGCACAGTTGGTCTGTTGGACCTCTGATATGACCAGGAGTGGTTGTCATACTGTAAGTATCTAGAACTAAGGTTGTCTGCTTTCTGTGATCAGACCCAGGGCAGTCCATCTTCTGCCATGCTGCCCAGCATTGCAGGGCTCTGCCAGTTGTCACTGCTGCTCTCTGAAAAACTGTGCAAGCTGGCACCACCACCAGAAGAAATTGTTACACACCCTGGCCCCAACTGCTAGGTCCTGCTGGGCCATCACCCATAGCAGTGAGAGCAAAAGAAGGAACTGTAGGAGAACAAGCAGCAGAGCCACCTCTTCTCATAGCAGTGTCGGCTCAAATGGCTTCTAGAGGTTGGCAAAGATGCTGGAGCATCTTTTCAAAAAAACACATGGGTATTGTTGTAGGCAGTGACCCGGCTGGAGGGGACCACAACACGCTGCATGACACACTGCATGACTGCTGTTAGCTGCTCTGCTGAGGGTGTTGGGCGTTGTGCTATCAGTGGTGCTCCTAAAACCTCAGCTTGTCGCTTTTTGGCTGAAGCACTGTACACAGACCGCATCTTCATTCATCTCCTAGCCTCATGTGGATATTGTGACTCAATTAAAGAAAATGCATAAATAGATTTTAAATCAGTGAAGATTAAATTTTGCTCTCAAACGGAAATGATTTGCTGATGAGCACTCTCTGATACCCTAGCCTTACAGAGAAGCATCCAGCTTAGCTTTATACTTTAGCTACCCTAGCCCTTCAGATGATTTCTTTTGTTCTTCCTGCCTTATCTCCTTAATTGGGGGATGAAAAAAAGCCTCAGAAAATGCCAAATCCTTCTTAGATTGTACGGATATTGCGAGGACAAGGTGCTTTAGCGTATGTATACTTGCTGTCAGCACATGCTTACTAAGAAATGCAGGGCATTCATAGAATCACAGAACCATAGACTGGTCTGGGTTGGCAGGGCCCTTAAAGCCCACCTAGCCCCAGCCCCCTGCCCCGGGCAGGGCCACCTCCCCCCAGCCCAGGTTGCCCCCAGCCCCGTCCAGCCTGGCCTTGAGCCCTGCCAGGGACGGGGCACCCACAGCTGCTCTGGGCAGCCTGGGCCAGCGCCTCCCACCCCCACAGTAAATAATATCTAATCTAAATCTAGCCTCTTTTCGTTTAAAACCATTCCCCCTTGCCCTGTTGTTCAGGCCCTACTAGCAAGTCTGTCCCCACTTTCTTTCAACCCCCCCTAGGTGCGGGGAGGCTGCTCTAAGGTCTCCCTGAGCATTTCATTGTGCATTTGATGGGTCTTCAACAGCGCTGTGCTGTGAAAGGATACTGCTATCCGGCCTCTACAAAACAGAAGGCTGCAGAAAACGGAGTTGTCCAAGGTTTGGGGTCAATTTAGGAACGGATCTCAGGCTCTCCGTGTCTTAGCCTAAGCAGCCTGCCTAGGGTACTACTGCACCTTTCAAAGTCGTCCTGCTCTTGTGCATCTCTCTTCCCTCCTTGTGACAGTTTCTTTGCTGCAAGGATTTACTCTGGCAGTAAGGTTGTCCCGTCTTATGTCTTTGTCTTTTTACAAATAAGGCAGGAGAGAATGAAAGCATGGAAAATACATACCTGCATGCCGAAGAAGGAAAGAGGATTTGGTAGCTTTCATGTCGGTCCGCCTTAGCTGACTGTCACCATAAACAAATCACACGGTTATCACATTCTATGTTTATGCAATGGAAATAAGCCAGAATCCAGGATCAATAAAGCATGCAAAAAATAAAAATAGTTACTGTCCCAAGAAATACAAACAGTCCTTTATCCTATAACCTCATTTCACTTGTATTTTCCTGGTACGTTCTGTGCCAATGCTGTCTGGGTGTGCTGGGGGTGGGTGGTGGGTTTTGTATATTTTACTTTTAAAATGCATTGTGTACAAAATTTCTCTTTTCAGTTGTATATGAGCACAGGTCAAGATTAGAAAAGTCATTACAAAAGGAAAGGCTTGAACATAAGAAAGCAAAAGAAGGTAAAAATGTGCTTTTCACTTTGACATTTAAGATAACTTGATTATTTTAGAACGTAACTTCAGATGTATTTTGTTCAATTTTAAACTAGTTACCAGTGTGTAACACGTTAGCAGGACCACCCTGGCAGATCTGTGGTGGTCTTTTTAGTACGTCTTTCTAATTACATATATATTTTGTCTGATCTTTTTAGTACTGTTTACAGATCACCACAACATGGCATAATCCACACTGAGAATGCGTCTATATCGATGTACATAAACCTAACTTGTATGTGGAGTATGGACGTGTGTAAATCCTGTTCTGGCATGCTGCAAATTTTACACTCGTACCAAATTCAAGGGATCTTTTTCTGCATTCCATCAATGTGAAATTAGACTCTGAATCAGTATTTTTACACATGCTTAAGGGTAAACACATGCTTACGTACCTTTTTCTGATTAAAACTAAGTTCTAGGTGCGTGTGAGGGGGAAAGGTTGGCACACGCTGTGTTTCTTACACATCTGCCTTCTATGAAACTTCAGCAGAATGCAATCCTCAGAGTTTTCTCCAAGTCTTTGGTTGTTCTAAATGCACTAGAATTTTCAAAGTAAGACTGTATTCTTCCTAAGACTGAGGACTCAGCTGCTGAATTAAAGCAAGTACTTCAGCAAAGATAAAGAACCTGTAAGAAATTGTTCTTTACTGTGCAGTCCTCAGCAGCTTTCTGGGGCCATCTAGTGTACAGCTGTCCCGTTGCTGTGCAAAGGCGAGTCGGCATTTTCAAATCCTAAAGAGGATCAAGGAATAAAAGGGGAAATTTTTTTAATTTTATTTAAACTTAGCCTAGACTTTCATACTTCTTAAAACATACTATTTATTTTTTTTTTTTTTTAATCCTAATACAATAATACAGGATTTATAAATGTCCTTTTCCTTTTGAATGATGTTACTCGGTCTCTACTGAGAGAGTTCGTGTAGCAGATTTAATTACCCACCTGTAGTCTGTACCCCTTATCTCTCACACTAAGGTATGAAACTCTTAAATGAAAATATTTTGTCAAAATTTGAGCATTTTGTTAAATTCTCCATAGTCGGTTTCTTTTTAAGATCTTTTGGAAAATTGTAACTGCATAAGTATTCAGCTCTTAAGAGAATTTATGTACGCAACAGTGATGTTATTTAAGTACAGATTCTAATCTTCCTGGCTTTTTTCATCAGTTTTTTTCCCTTTTATGTTGTAGATTTTCTTGTTTATAAACTAGAAGCACAGGAAACGCTAAATAAAGGAAGGGTAAGTCATCATTCCTAGTACAAGTTTTTAATAGTTGATGCTATTTGGGTTGCAAGAAACAGGAAATGCTGTGCAATTATAACGTTCAGAGGAAGAGGTCTTACAAAATACTAATTGAAAGAGCTCTCATTTATCCCATTTCTACTCTGCGTGCATAAGTGCTCTGCAAATCCCATTTATTTGAGCTGTAGTAGGAGATGCTAATATCTTTCCAGAAAAATTAATTTAGAAAGCATCTTCCTGTTTATATTACAGTAGTTCAAACATAATGTTGCTATTTTTAAGGGGAAGGGGGAATAAGAAAGCATTAGAAATCTTTTTGTAGCTTAGTCCACAGGGAAAAGGACAGAGACAACTTTGTAGCACGTGGTCTTTGAACTGGAAAGTGTGAAAACATCAAGAAACTTTGTTTTATATACCAAGTGCCAGAAGGAAAGCTGTATCTGGCAAAGGACCCAGAGACCTGTAAGGAACTCTTCATAAAGCCGGTGAATTAGGATTTTACGGCTACTTAGTGTCGAAACAGGGGAGCGGTTTCTGAGCTGAGTAAACTAAGTTAAAATACATTGTTGCTGCAGTAAGTGCAAAGTATATATCTGCTTGCTAAGTTCCAAACCAGGTAGAGAGATTAATTTGTTTCCTGGGGAGCTGTGTCCCTTGGCTTGTGGCTCCTGGGTGACTGCGTGTCCGGGGCTCAGAGGAGTGACAGCATTGTTCTGTTTAACACACCGGTGTTCTTGTTTTACAGCAAGACTCAAACAGCCGATACAGTGCACTGAGTGTACAACACCAGATGTTGAAGGTAGGTCACCGAGGTTGCCAGTGTCCTGTGAAATGGGCTTTCTGCTGTGTCGGGGAGATACGGCCTCGCTGGCTTCTGGTGGTTCTCTCCAGAATGTCCGTCCATCGATGGCGCCTTCCTCTTACCGCAGTACCGTTAAACGATGATTTACTGAAGTTTTTCCTAGTCAGGCTTTCCAGTGGGTAATTTAATCTTATCAAATGCAATTACTTGTGTGGAATGCTGACTTATCAGACTTTATGTAGCTTGGCATGTAAGGATTTTCTTAGACACATTCAGCAGCTCCCAATGGGACAGTGCAACTGCAGGGTGAGGTGACGTAGCCCTAGAACAGGCGGCTACTCATCACAGAGATCATTTTGTGCTTGAAAGGAGCTGCAATATGCATGCTTTGAATAATAAACTTCTTGTTATGAATGCTTCCTATTCATCTGGACTTATTTAACAAACTGCCAAAGACAATATTAACCAGATATGCAGATACAGAACTGTTCTTGGTATTTGCAGAGTCAACACGAAGAACTGAAGAAACAGCATGCCGACCTTGAGGAGGATCACCGAAAACAAGGAGAAGAGTTTAGCAGAACCTTCAGCGATCACAAGGAGCGATACTTACAACTGCAGCAGGAAAAAGAGCAGGAGATCTCCAAGCTGAAGGGTATATGTAACCTGCATCTGGCTGCCCGTATTAAAATGTGTAGTTGTCATCGTGTTTTGTGTGATGTGAGACAGAAAGGCATTTTCTCTGTTCTTGCTAACAGGTCATTCATGTACCTTCCTCCTGATAAGTTACAGTTTAGTCTTCTGTGACCTTCTGTGGCCTCTTTCTGAAATCTGTTCGTATGTGTGCTTGGTGTTTCTATCTGTATTAGAGAAACAGTAAGAAACACGGCACTTAAAAGCCCATCAAGTGCCAGAGGCTGACTTATCCAGGTTTTCATTTTTAGTTCTAAGACTTGTATAAAACTGGAAAAATCGGTTTGCCTCTACTCTTTTTTTTTTTTTTTTTTCAATTGAAAGGCAATCTAAGAATTTGTTATTTCTCTCAGCGATTTAATTGTGCTTTTTTATGAAGTGACTTTACATACATTTTAGACCTCATTTGCTCTACATGTATCACCTTGTCTGAAACATGTCGCACCTGTACACCTGGACGATGAAGTATTCGTTATTTACTCTTGGCATCCAGTTTCCTATTAAAGAGATTCTTTGCAGTTGGCAGACCTATTCGGTCCTAATTACACAATTGCACAGAACAAAAGGATGGGGCTCTCCCCATCAAGGGCCTTCAGCCACTTTCTGCCATGTGTCACTAACACATGAGTTAGTTTTGGAGCTGTCTGCAGTTTTGTCTGCACAGTATTTTGCAGGCAGAGGCTGTGTTTATTAGCTCTGCTTTGGCACCGCACCAGCGAAGTCATACAGCTAGCTCTTGGACTGAGCTGGATTGCAGCCTAGCAGCTTGGAGTGTGGGAAGAGCCTGCCTGTGTCTGCTTGCAATATTCCACATCAACATAATGTAAGAAGTGGGAAGAGGAGCCCCTCTCCCTGGTCCCAGAACGTAAAGCTTTTTACGTATGCCGGCCATCTGGGTGCTTCTTCCAAAAGAATGGCTTAGTCCCACCACAAAATTCTCACTCACCAGATGCGATGTGGGAGAAGAGGGGAGGGTGGCTTCCTCTCTGCCTTTTAAAGATTCAGATTACCATAATGAATTTTGCTGTCTGCAGGCCCCAGTGTGAAGAGCAATGCATAATTCCAGTTGCAGACTGGGTGCACTAATATAGATTTTAACCAAATTTTACAACTTTCTGCTTGAAAATGTAAGGTTTTTATAGGGCTGGGGAGAGATTAACATAAACAAACCATGCAATTACTCTAATCCATTTTTATTGTAGCAGTTCTGTGGGATTTTAGGTGGTTTGTGTTATAGCCTTAATTTTGGTGTTTAATCTGGTATTATAGATCTGACTGGGTTTAAATTCTCTATATCATTTCTTTTAAACAGAATCCTTATATAACTTACGGGAGGAGAACAGGCAGTTGAGAAAAGCTCACCAAGACATTCACACCCAGCTACAAGATGTCAAGGTAGGCTTTACTTTGGGGAGAACTTTAAAGACCTTTAGGAAAATGAAACATTTTCCCAAGTTTTAACAAGCCAGAAATGGGCTATGCTGGAGACTTAGAGTTTCTGATATGTGGCAGAAAGGAGAAGAATATGGCTGAACTGGATTTCTTTTCTTTTGCCACCTGCACTTTAGGGGTACATGCTCATTTGAAAAAAAAGAAAAAAAAAGAAAAAAAAAAAAGGAAGACATGTATTTAGTATAGAAATTGGAAATTTGATTTTGCAAGTTAAGAATTGGGTTTTGGCAATCTAAGTTTGCTGAAATTAATGTTTTCCAGCTCTGTTTTTTAAAAAAGTGTTCATCAACATCTACTCCAACTTCTAACTTTATTTTATAGTTACGCAGATCCTGGCCTCCAAGTTTTTTTCCCTGGCATGCACGCTTTCCCTTTTTAAAGTACATTCCGTGTTAAATAAATAAATGCTGTCATTCCAACTCGGGATTTTCTTTTCGAAATAAATCGAATGATCTTCCTAGTTCAAAATCCCCCAGGCTACCTAATTTACGTGGAGAATGAACTTGATGTGAAACGTGTCATGTTCTTCTTTTTGTGTAGCAACAGCATAAGAACTTACTCTCCCAACACAACCAGCTTGTAGTGACTCTGGAAGACCACAAGAGTGCGCTAGCCGCCGCACAGGTCAGCGAGGCGAGCCGCTCCTGCGAGCCCTAACCTTCTAACCCTTGTTTCTCCGAGTCCAGCCGACTGCAGCGCTGTGCATGTAGCCTTTCGCATGGGGAGTTTGCAGTCAGCACCATGCTGCACACTGCAGGGAAATGCATGAGTTAAAGGGTTGCTTTTAAGAAGAAGCTGCAACAAATCGTAGGGCTGTCGGAAAATAAAAAGCTATATTATAGGCCCAAGAATGCATGTCTTACTGATAAGAAGAGTATCTCTGCTTCCATGAGAGCTGTCAAATACCTTTCTTTCTCTGTCTTCTCTGATAGAACGTCTGTTAGTTTAACATCCCACACTGACATTCACATGTATCACTTAGAAAGACCTGGACGCTGGTGCGCTATAAAGTCTCTTTATGTGTATGGAAGGTTTATAAGGCTATATACATCACGGCAACCGACGTAGAGTATATAGTATGTATGGAGGAACGTAAACTGCAGGTGGAATGTAAATAAGTTTAAAAGAAGCAGAAGCATTACCTTTCTTAAATGGGATTTTCAAGTGAACCCTCCGTGAAGCGCAGACTTTGCTAGAGTGTTGCAGATTCAGTCAGCTGTGCCAGTACAAGCTGTGTAGGCCACTGGGAATCTGAAAGTAGAAGTAATGTTGGAGCAGAGGAGGACTATTGGTGAAAGATCAGAGGGCAAGGCAATGAGGCAGTGTAAAGTTATTTTTATTCCTGACTAATTTTCTTAATCTAAGTGTTTTTACAGTCCACAAAATCATTAGCAGCATTAAAAGCATTGGGTCTCCTTTTTTTCCCCAGTTCTGTTTGTCGGGCATGTCAATATGTGTAGATACTCAAAAACAGTGAAAGACCAGGAAAGCCCCTCATAGACTAAATATATGAAGGATCTGAATTTCCAGCACTAAAATATGCTGGCAGCTAATTTTAAGCTCTTTTCCCACTGGCCACGTTAGGTACTTGGTATGTATTTGCTAATATCTGAAATTCCACAAGGGCAGATACAGGGTCTGATTTAAGGTTCACCAAATCCAAAGGGAACCTCCATTTAGTTCTCCTGGCTTTGATTCAGTTCTTTAATTAGAAAACCTGTGGCGCACAGAGCCTTTCTATCTGCAGCCAGAACGTGGCATTTATCAAAGGGAGAACCTTTCCTTCAAGAGAAGGAAGGTCTCGCACATTCTTTCAGAACAGAAGGTATTTAGCACAGTTGCCTAGTTTCTCCTGCAAACCAGCTACAGAAAGTTCACAAGGGATTATTGCTTAGAAACACAGCTCAATAAATGACCCCTCTATTTCGAAGTGTATTCTAGACATTAAATACTAGTAGTCAATACTGCAATAATGAATCTGTGACCTGAATCTTTAAGGCATTGCAATCTTTGTACTTTTCCATAGCTCAAGCAGCCAGACAGATTCATTATATATTTTTATAAACCCTGTCTTTCTGCCAGTATTAATACCTTTTAAGCTATGGCCTTGAATCACGATGTTCAGCTTAGTGACTCGTGCAAGTGGCATGGAGTACCTGATTCTGATCTGGACGTGCACTGTTTAAATATACCGGTGTATTAGTCTTTCTGCATGGTCAGTGAGTGGAAGGGGGGGGAAAAATAAAAATCAAGAGGCCTGCGTTTTAGTCTTATGTGAAGTAAATACTATTTTTTCCTCTAAAATTTCTTATTGGACTCTCCAGCAGTTAATCAGGAAGCAGAAGTATCCCTCTGGAATGACAAGAGTAATTACTGTGCATTCTGCTTTGCTTTTAGGCCCGTCTGTTTTAATGGATGCCATAGTCTTTTGAAGATGCTTCGAGGTGCGTCTAGCTTCAGAGCTGGTACGCATTGCATCATGTCAATCTGTAGCACTGTGGATATTGTTCTGTATGAGTATTATGCATTGTACATCAATGCATCATGCGTGTCTGCTGTACTATTGATTGCTATGATACCACATAACACACAAAATGACGTACACAGTCACCAAGTGGAACCTGTAGCCACTTTTTAAACTGAATTTTTAAAAGGATTATGAAACGCACCTCTGACTTTAAAATGGGTAGTAAACACACCCACCACCTCCACTGGAGCAACAGAGAAACCCTTTTGTGGGTCACCACTTTTTGTATATGCAGCTGATTGGCTTTTATAAATCCTGTCTATCTCAAAAATTTTACTTTATAACATACTCTTCCTTGTATGTCTGCTGTATAGACAGGGACCGGTGTACCAACCGGTGTGGATTCTCATGGTGGACTTCAGAGCTTTTTGAAAGTATCCTAATCTTGAACAAAGTTAAACAGCAAATCAAATTACAACATTTTACCGTTTCGTTTCAGGAAGACTTTAGACATTGACATTTTCTCTCTTCTCCTTTTTCTTTTTTTGCTCTTCTTTTTTTTTCCTTGCTCCTCACCAATGGTGTACTATGACTTTATTTGCCTCAGTACTGTATGTTGGCTGTTGTCTCGTGTAACACCTGTCTAAATGTTGAGGATTTGGCATTTTCATGACGTGTATATATACTTTAAAACTACTGTTTCTGAAAGAACTGCACTTCTTTCTACCAGTAAAGGAGAAGTTGTGGTGCGCTCGATTTCCCTAGCTTTAGTCTGCCAGGAAAACTGCATCATCCCCTTTTGACAATTCTCCCGCTTGGCATGAATAAGACAAATCTTTCTCTTTGTCCCACAGAGATTTTTCCAATATACTTTATATGCATGTGCACTTTGGCTGAAAAGATCGTGATGAGTCGTTATTATCTAGTGTGTGGAAATAACCCATTTTAAAAGCTCCCATCCCTTCTTCTCCCCAGTATTTGCTCTAATATGAATATTGAGTCTTTCTACCATGTGTCTTGCCAGCAAGCCTACTCCAAGGTGACTACGTTTTATTGAGAAATTGGTTTGAACATACTATAATTAATGTGTTGACTTTAGTCCCAGGTGGAGGAATACAAACAGTTGAAGGACACACTCAACAAAATGCCAAGTTTCCGACAACCTGAGAAGTTAGAACGACCAGATGAGCAACCAGAGGTGCGAGTGGCGTCTCCCCGCAGTGACCTCCCAATGCACCATGAAACCGTGGCTGAAGAGCACGAGGAGGTATAAAGTACTGACTGGCTACAGATGCTATAGGAAATGGTTCTTATTCAGCAAAATACTAGCTCTGTGCTTAATGTCTATTAGAAGCGTATGTTTAATTGTACACGTTTGTCAATTCTTGAATAAAGTGGTAAGGAACAGTTTAATCTTATTGAGTAGTAGAAAAATACATTCACGAAGACCTTTTCTCATTACCACTTTAAACTGGTTTATGTAAGCTGCTTTAAGAAGTTGCTAAAGATCTTAATTTTTTGAATAGTAAGTGGTCTCTATAACTTTAGATATCTCCTGTGTTACAGAACAAGCTTTAACAACTTCTGAAGAAATTGTCTTTTCATGTGTTTTATAAAGTTCCAGTTTCACTTAAGTTTAGTATCTTTAAAATTAACGCTATCTGATGTTCAAAAAGAAAAAAGCAATGTTGTGGTTAAAATCTAGAAGGTACGAAATCAGTTGTGGTTTTGTTTGACAAGAGTTCTTGGCCAGCAGAACCTACAGGAAATAAAAATACAAAGCTTTGTAGATACAGGATTGTAGGAGTTTTTTGTTCCACTTCAGATAAAATGAAGCTTAACCGACTTTATGATGCAGTTGTACAGCACCTTGCCTAGCTGCGCAGCGCCAAGAATCAGGTATTGATACCGTCTGGCGGGAGGCTTAGCTTGTTCCAAAGCAGGCATTTGGCTCTCCTGATAACAGCTTCGCTACTGCAGGCTGGAGTAAAGGCATCCGTATCTGGTCCTTGGCTCTCTTGAAAATAAGTAATCCGTAATATCTTGTGCACACGTAATCTTGTGTGATTTTTGCAGAACGAGAAGCTAAAAGAGAGAGAAGAAATAAATACCCAGGAAAAAGAAGATGGAGCTGAGCCTTTTCATTTGCAAAGAAGGGCTAATGAAGGCCAGCATACCAAAGAACTGAATATCCAGGAGCAGCAAGAAGCTGGAGAGGATGACGAGCAACGTGTTGATCAAGTCGAAGAGGAACGCAAAAAAGAACTTGAAGAGGAAGAAATGGAGCAGGCAGGTCAGCCTGAGCACTTGGAGGAGGAACAAGATCAAGTACCAGAAGAGCATGACTGGAAAAAACAGGAACAGAAGGAAGAGGAAACCAACATGTTGGGCGATCATCTTCATTCAGAGGTATGGAGCTCTTTTCTACTAATTGATTAGATTTGCTGTTTAAATGAGGCATCTCTTGCGATTGCTGGCAGTGTATTGCACTCGCCTGCTTCTAGGTAAAATCAGTGTCATACTTACAGAAAGTTTGGGATCTGGACCACTCGCTGGTTTTTAGAAAAAAATTACCATCATAGAAAATTTGGGACTCCAAGCACTTGGATGCACAGGTTTCAGACTCACCGTCAGCACACATGTACCACAGTGCTGGCCAAGTGCAGCTTAATGAACATTAATTCTGCTGATAAAAAGCAACAGATGGAAAAAAAGAGCAGTCAGATTGAATCTCATCTCCTGCTTTAAATTTGAGGCCTGTGGTGGCTGATGGGAAGAAGATGAGAATGAGACTTATCTTCATCACTGATGGAGAGCTGTCCTGCCTTACTAATTCGATGCATCTCAGCAAATTGCAGTGTGTTTCCTTGTCAGATGTACCTCCCTTCTGTAAACACATTTCCATCTAAATGTTCTCTGTCGTTTGACAGGAGGTTTTTAACTGCAAGATGAACGTGACTAAAATAGCCAGGGGAAATCAGTGCATAGCAATGGCAAGTCTTGCTCTATGCAGCTCTAAATAAAACCTGCAAATCCTGGATTTACATTCTAGATTGGATCTCCAGTGGAGAATATATTTTACTGATCTCACCTCAGGCTTTGTAAATACTTAGTCTCCTAGCAGATTAATTGTATGACTCCGCTGCGATGCGAAGCCGTTGTTGAAGAGGTGCAGCGGGTTAGAACAGCAGCAATAGGTTGAGCTGTGAAACTGCAGTTAGAGTACTGCTGACTGTAACAGTGTGCAGAGTCTCACTTAAGGCTCAAAGCAACCCCGATTGAAATTACCAGGTAAATCAATGGAAACGTATTTTCTGACTTAATTGCCAGCCATCAAAACTTCCTTTACTGGTAATATCTTGGTGGGTTTATCATTATCGACATGTGAGAAAAGCATGCATTCCTCCAGCCCATTATCTCCTCTTCCTTCCTCATGTCCTCCACAAACACCCCAACATTAAAAACGATAATTAAACTTTAAGCAGAGACAAGAAAACTTAAAATAACTTTGCTGTAATTTTGCCTATTGCATGTAGCATCTGCATATTCTTCCTTCTTGATAGGGTTCTGCATGCTTGTTTCTGATGATTGAAATTATGATTAATCTATGACTAACACATTTCTTTGACAGATAACATCAACAAAAGCTGTAACAAAAAGACATAAGCCAGCTTATGAACAACAGCTAGAGCAGCAACATCTTGCAGCCCAGAGAGCAGAGGAAGCCAGTCAGCTACGGGAACATCAGGAATCACTGCACCAGCAAAGGCTGCGAGGACAGCTATTACGGCAGCAACAGCTTCAAGAAAAAGAGCTTCAGCTGCAGAAGCAGGCAGAACAAGGAGAAAAACTCTATAAAAACCGGCTCAGGTTAAATTCTTTTACATGAGTTTGTCATGGTCTGTGCTCTAGGTTTTATGGCTTCCACCGTACCATCTTTGAAAAGAAGGTGGTTTAATGCTATAAGCCTTGACTGCCCAGAAACTAAACTCAGTGAGCCTCATCTTCTTTTCAAGGATAAATCTTACTGCTATTTTAAGGGGATTTTTTCCTTCTTTTTTTTCCCCCTTTTACTATGGAAGCCTCTGAAGCCTGGAGTAATGAGTGCACATTGCCATGTGCATCCTTGAGAGAGGTTAGGGGCTTCTGGAATACAATGCCCCTTGTCTTAAAGCTTGCTTTAAATTAGTAATTATTTTCCACTAAGCAGCAGTTACGATCTTGGAGTACTGAGGAGCTCCAGTATCAGATATATATGAGGGCACCTACGCTAAAGTTTCTCTTAAATGTGAGATACTGTTTTTAAGTAATTCCACAAGGACTTTCTGGACAAGAGCAGCTAGTATTATTTGCGTTGTAGAGATAAAATCATGATTACAGGAGAAACCAGCATCCTGACAGCATCATAGTGTTATTGTGAATGCAGTTACGTTCATGATATTGGAGCTTCTACATGCCTTTCACCCTGCCTGTCGTGTTTCCTTATGCTTCTGCTTAGTTTAAAATTAGTCTAAATCTACCCTTTTCTAGTTTAAAACCATTACCTCTTGTCCTATTGCAGCTGGCTCCGCTAAAAAGTTTGTCTCCGTCTTTCGTGTAGGCTCCCTTTTAAATACTGAAAGGCTGCAGTAAGGTCTCCCTGGAGCCTTCTTTTCTCTGGGCTGAACAACCCCAAATCTCTCAGCCTGTCTTCATGGGAGCGGTGCTCCAGCCCTCTGATTGACTGTGGCCCCGGGACTTGCCCTTGGTGAAGTCCTGCTGGCTGTCCTGAATCACCTCCCTGTCCTCCACGTGCCTTAGCATAGCTTCTAGGAGGATGTGCTCCGTGATCTTCCCAGGCACAGCGGGGAGGCTGGCAGGTCATAGTTCCCAGGGCCCTCCTTTCTGCCCTTTTTAAAAACAGGTGAACGTTTCCCTTTTTCCGGTCTGCTGGGACTTCACCTGACTGCCACGATTTTTCAAATATCATGGAGAGTGGCTGGGCAACTGCATCAGCTAATTCCCTCAGGACTCTGGGATGCATCTTGTAGGGTCCCATTACGTCTGTACAGGTTCCTCAGGTGGTCACAAACCTGATCTCCTCTTACAGGGGAGGGACTTTGCTCCCCCAGTCCCTGCCTTGTGGTCCACCCGCTCCAGCGTTTGCCAGTGAAGACTGAGGCAAACATGTTGCTGAGTACCTTGGCCTTCTCCTTGTCTGTTGTTACCAGTTTGCCAGTCTGTCTCATCGGGGCGGTATACTATCTCTGACCTTCCTTTTCCGGCTGACATGCCTGTAGAAGCCCTTCCTATTATTCTTTGCTTTCCTTGCCAACTTCAGTTCTGTCCACGCCTTGGCCTTCCCGACCCCATCCCTGCACAACTGGCTGGCATCTCTATACTTTTCCCAGGATACCTGGCCCTGCTTCCACTCCCTGTGCATTTCCTTCTTGCCGTTTAGTTTGACCAGCAGGTCTCGACTCAGCCATGCTGATCTCTTGCCCTCCTTGCCTGATTTCTTATACCTGGGGATCAAGAGCTCTTGTGCTCTCTGGGAAGCATCCTTAAAGATCTGCCAGCTGTGTTCTGCTCCCTTGTCCCTGAGGGCAGTTTCCCAGGGGTCCTATTGACTAATTCTTTGAACAGCTGGAAATTTGCTTTCCTGAAATTCCAGGTCCTGACTTTACTCTTTGCCTGACCCATATCCCTCAGGACTGCAAATTCCACCAGTATGACAGAAATGCATGGAGAAATACAAGCAGAGAAGTTAGCACAGTAGGACAAGAAAGTCTTTGTTCTATAAAGTATATGGATGCGAGAAAACATTAGGTAATAGAAAGCTAAACTGGAACCCATTCTGGCAGGAGCTGGGAGAGGCAAAGATGTAGGATGGTTTGTTTATTAAAGCAGAAACATGTTTTTTTGAAACTAAAATGATGTATTGGCATTTAATTTCCTCAGCCAACAGGCCCATTATGATAACATGGACCATGATATCGTACAAGGGGAAGAAGAGCAAGGTATTCACGAAGAGGAAGGAGGTAAGATACAATTTATGTCTTTACCATATTCACAGGTTCCCGGTGTACTGCCTTTCATGCAAGATTTTAATATTAATTTCATATCCAGTTTGGATTCAAGTAAAATACAAACTCACAATTTAAAACCAGAAACTCAAATAATACTGGCTGAACTGAGTGACATACAGGAATTACTAAAGATCATATCCACGTTCTTGACAGTAAAAGTGTCCTTTTGATTGAGCTACTAGGATAGGGCTTTGTGTATCTTGGTTACGTTCCTGGCTCTGCCTGCTATTTTGTTTGATCTCTTCAAATTATATAATCTTTCTGTGTCACTTTCCTGCTAGCAGTAAAACAATTTTGTTAGCGCCTTTTGTTTAGGTAAGCTCTTTAGGTAAAGGCTGCCTACTGCTAAAAGCACGTATGCAAGCTAGTATGTAGGGGACTCTTTAAAAGGCTAACTAGAAACCGCTGTAATACAATAACAATATAAAATATTTGTCAGCTTATGAACGCGACAACCACCACCAGGATGAAGGTGAAGATGATGATCAAAATAATGCAAATGAACAGCAAGAACCAGAGCATCAAGTAGAAAATCAGCAGGCTGATGAATCAGTGAGTATGAATTAGGATGCTATGGATTGCAGTTGTTACTGAAGTGAAAACCCAAAAGTCTCATCTAGTATAATTGCATGTTACAGAAATAAGATGAACCAGAGGTCTGCTAGGAAGACAAGTTTGACAGTTTAAAACTACATCTAAGATCTATTTAAAGTTGTCCTTACTGATTTGGGAAGAAGTCAGAAAAAGCTTCCTTGTTGGAAGCAAGTTGGGTTTTTTTCTACATTCCTTTGATTTGTACTTTAGGTGGAATAAAGGATTTGGACTTAGCTGGAACCTGAACAGGTCAACTTGGATTCAAAAAAGTAACAGGAGCGGTCAGTCAAAAAGAGCGGTGATGCTATTTTTCACGCTGAGTTTAGTTAAGAGGTTATGAGCTAACTCAATAGCCACTGGAGCCAGCTGGAGTCTACAGAAGAAGCATGAGATCTTGAAAGAGGTCATACCTCAGCACTAACACAGCCATGATGTCGTTTACCCGGAGATCTGGATGCAGAATATTCAGTCCTGCGCCTTCCCCCAAGCTCCATCTTACTTGGGGTTGTGGAACACCAAGCATATTGTCTTTACTTCCTTTCCCCTCAGCAAATTAAGCTGTATAGCAGATATTTCTAAAGGATCTTTAACTTCTCAGCTATAAAGAATGTTTTTACTGAACGATAAGCAGAAAGAAAATGCTCATTTTCTGAACCGCAAAGTACGATGACAAGTGAGTGTTGTTTTCTTTTGTTTTATTATAGGAGTAGACAAGGTCAATATTGCAGGACAGACTGGTACTAAAAGACCACATCAGCTCTTTGGAGCCATGAGCATTTAAACTCTTATCTTTTCTCACCTGGCCTTATCAGGCATTGTCAGTTGTCAGATAGTCAGTACACAAAAGGAGTTCTACAGCCGATGTGAAAAAGTCATCAGATTCAATCTGTTTCAAGCAGCCAGGTACCCCTACGCAGTGCTGCCTGTGCTCAGTGCTGCAGTACTTTTTCTTTCAGGAACTGACACTTGTGTATTGGGTAGGGCTTGATCTAGTGACCCCTGATGCCTGTGGAGAGATTCCAGCTGGTTTCAGCAGGTCCGGAGCTGGCTCTAACATAGCTCATGCTAGGGTAGCTTTCAAGGGAAACGGACTCTGACTGTGAGATAAAAATATGTATTTAACATTCACTTCTGAAAATTACAGAAGGCAGCTGTGGAAGATTTGAATCCTGCTGATGACCCCAACAATCAGGGAGAAGATGAATTCGAGGAAGCTGAGCAAGAGAGAGAAGAAAATCTACCTGATGAAAACGAAAAGCACAAGGAAGCCAGTCAGAAACAAGGACACCCAGGAATGGAAGAGCACCTAGTGGTCAGTAAAAGGAAAGGAAGCACCTATAGGCCCTCTTTAAGGATAGTATAGCACAGCTTGGTGAGAGAATGCTGAACTTGGGTTGTTTGGGTTGTTTTTAAGATCTCTTAAGCCATACATGACAGTGCAGGTAAAAGTGTGGAGTCCTTCCTGGTGATGGGCTGGTATGCCTTTCATCACCGGCTCCACCCAGCGAGGCTCTGTAGTCCCGTCGTTCAGGGCCCCTGTATTTACCGTCGCACAAGCCCCTGCAAGAGCACCCGTTCATAAAAAGAGCACCTGTTCATCAGTCCTCGTGTCTTTGCACAAATCCCTTCCGTGCCATCAGCGCTCAGCCAGCTGTAAGCAGCAGCGTCATTCTCCCTCTGTGGCCGTTCCAGGGGATGCTGCGCATTTCAACCGTGTTTAAACTGTAAACTCCTCTAGGCAGAGATAATCGGTATTTTTATGGCATTGGTCTTTAATGGTGTGAATATTTCATTGTCTTCCTGCTTAGTATGGAAAGTCTTGCTTTATTCTGCAAAGTGATTTTTATTATAATTATTCTGCTGTCTATTTTTTAATTTAGGGCAGTTCTAAATCATGTAGCCAGGCTATCATTAATACTAATGAATGCACTATAACTTCTTATGCTATTATTGTTACTTTGGCTTTACACGAAGTTTTAGTTCCAGAACAAGAAGCTTTAACCTTCCGTCTTCTAAAGTTAATAGACATGAACGTGGAACTGAATTTTTATATGATCTTTCTGCAGATGGCGGGAAATCCTGACCAGCAGGAAGATAATGTGGATGAACAATACCAGGAAGAGGGAGAAGAGGAGGTAAGAAAACAGACATAAGCATACATGGACTCGGGTAGCACAGCACATCACCGTTAACATTCACCGTTGGTATCTTTTATAAGTGCCAGATGAACCCAAGTCACTTTGACTCTAAGAAACATAGGATGTCTTTGCCATTACTCTGCTGTCCACTCCTGGACACTGTTGGTGTTACTCGTGCTTATGTGCTGCAGTTCATGCAACAGGGTATTAATTGTGCAGTAACTGAAAAGATTAAGCCTTTGACAACGCAAGGAAGAATTCCTGAAAACCTCAAGCCTTCTGAAGGTCACTGAAAACCTCGTTAACTTTGCATCTCTAATCACATGCTGCTGTTCCAGGCAAACTGGCTTCCTTGGCCAGCTACTTATTCCTTAGCTCTGACTTTGATTTATCTGTGCTCCTCCCAAGCAATGCACGGTCTGTAAGCCCCTCCTATTGGTGGAGTCAGTCAGGAGCTGTTAGCACATCGCTTTGAACTGGAGGGGAAAACGAGGGGAAGGGCCTTTTTCCTCCCGACGCTGAATGGCACGCTCGTTATGCATGCGCTAGCATAAGCTGCCCTGCAGTTCTCCGATACGTACCCAATCAATTGCCGTTTTCTACTTCCTACATAATGATTTACAAAAAGCAACAGGAACAGCTACTCATTACTCCCTTGTGGGGAACACTTTGTCTAGATTAGCTGGTGTGCACTTGGGATCCACTAGTTCAGAAGAAGGTTACTTAAATCAAACAAGGTCGTGAGGAACTGGGGGTAGTCTTGGCAACTGCTCTTTGGCTTACAGGAAATCATTTAATATGTTCTTGATAAAGGACTATAATACTTCCGGTAAGCATACTGGTCAAAGAGTGAGCAGTCATCGAACAAGCAATCAAGAAAGAATTCAGATGCTGTAATCAGGAACAGATTCTGTAGTAGGTGGGCTCAAGTATTGTACCTTGCTGCTGTTCAGATCTTGCCCTCATATCCCTCAAAGCGATGCAGGTTCGGTGGCTGCCCTTCTGCTGGCAGCACTTCCTAACCCCAGAGAGCTTGTTCACCAGCAGCTTTGCCTCCTGTTGGAAGCAGCTGCTGAACGCACTCTCCTGCTAGCGGTGGTGTTGGGAAGGCTGTTGCTGTTGCTGCTGCGGAGAATGACAGCAGCTGCTAGCAGCAGTCTGGTCCTCGCTCTGCGGCAGGGGAGGTGGCAGCACTGAGTGGCGAATGTTTCCCAGCCAGGTGAAGGAGCTTTTTCCCACGGGAGGGCTGTACAGCCTTACAGGAGGAGCATATGACACGGCTCGCAGGACACCCTTTGGAGCAGAACGCAGAACAGCATTCTCCGAAAGACAAGTTTACTTTGAAAAGCATAGCTCTTTCAAAGCTGCACCTGAAGGGACGTGGAAGCGAGGGAGAGGGCTGAACCAGAAAATCATTGAGGTTAAAAAAGACCTTTGAGATCATCAAGTCGAACCGTTAACCCAGGACTGCCAAGTCCACCACTAAACCATGTCGAAGCGATAGCTCAGGACCTGAACATCTGGAACACAGATTCAGCATGGCCTGCTCTTTCCAAGGGTAGAGTTGGGAGAGATTCTTCTTCGCTCCCAGTCCTCCCTTGCTCTTTTGTGGCTTTCCAAGAGCAGTTGGCAGAAGGAGCACTCAACTGCTGGGAAAACGTGGACAAAGTTACCATTAAATACGTGCACTGCACATCGGAGCTGAAACAGTTGTAGGAGCCCAGGGTGGGGTGGAAGGATCGGTATTGTCTCTTTGCTGCATCATGACTCTTACTCTGAAGAACAAGGAGAAAATAATATATATCTGAAGTTAAAACATGGAATGGAAATCTGGAAGTGTTAGCTGATGATGGGAAGGTCTGTGAAAATGGTACTTAAAAGTGAAACATGCTCTCAGAGGAAGTGAGCTTCCCCATTGTTGGGCGGTTGGTTTCCACCCCCCCTCTAACCTCTCCGTGCCCTCTTCTCCCTCTCTTTCAATCTTCGTGCTGTAAAAGTGTCGCTGTGAAAATGCATACATTTATGCCACAGGCTACTTTTTTAAAGGAAATTGAAATATACAGAATGTTTCTGTACTTTGTAGATCCAGGAAGATTTGACTGAAGAGAAGAAACGAGAACTGGAACGCAATGCTGAAGAGCCATATGGTGAAAATGATGAAAATGTAAGTAGTGTATAAACCCACAAACTCGGTGACATGATTAAACACTTAACATAACTGCGATCATGTCACAGTGCCATTATATAATAATTGTTGTAGCTTGCTTTAGAGCACAGACCTTAAAATTTCATGCTGTCCCAACATGCTTTTGCTCATCCTTCCACCCCCACATCAGTTCCTGCTGCCTGGAGGCCTTTGAAAATCTTTCCTGTTTCTGTCCATCGGCTTTAACAACTCCAGCTGACAGTCATTCTTCCTTTCCCTTAGCTTCATCTCATCAAAAATAAACTGTAAGGAAACTGGCAGATGCACTGACTCTGCTGTTCTGGGTTTGTTTGTTGGGTTTCCCTCCCCCCCAATCAGGCAGATGAAAAGAATAACAGAGGAGCAGATCAAGAGCAAGAAATGCAAGAAGAGAACAACCAAAAAGAAGTTCATGAAGAAAATTACGAGGAGGAGGACGAGGAGGAGGAAGGCAGAGCTGTTGCAGCAAAAACTCGTAGACGAGGGGAGATGTAGTCCTCTTTTTTTTTTTTCCAGCACAAAGATTCCTGTGTGTGTTTGTTCTTTTTTTTTTTTTTTTTTTTCCAAAAAGCCCAACAACTTTTTTAGGATATTTAATTTCCCAAAAAAGTTTGTGTTTTAGACTTTTTACTTTTCTATTAGATGGTCTCCTATGTTTATATGAATACGGTATTTTGATACTCTAGATTAGGATTTCTTTTCTATTACAGCTGTACATAAACAGACATCCTATAGGTTTAATTTTTTGTAATTCTGGGCATGTTTTATAAAGGCCATTTTGGAATACACTCTTACCTTGTCCAGGTCCGACAGATGTTTGGTCTGAATTTGGACACGTTCACCATCTGAGGGAACATACCTAGTGCCTAAAGGCCGTCGACGTTAGTCACCCCAGCTCTCGTGGTCTTCCCTGGCAGCTTTGCTGACTAACGGCTGGCCGCTGCCTGCCCCGGGCAGGATCTGCGCTGCTCGGAGAGGCCCAGGGGTAGTTTCATTCCTTATAATCTCTTGAGATTCTTCAAATCCTTGCGGACAAGCACATGCCTAGCTATTTGCAGGACCAGGCCTTTTATAGGTGCAGAACTAACATATAAAATATGCAAGTTTTACAAGCCTTCAAAATACAGCCAGGTTAACAGCTGTTAATTTTGGCAGCTGTTTATATACAGTTAAATTATGCATTTATTTTAATGAGCATGCCTAGGTACTTCAATTACATGCACTACATAGCAGATAATGCAAATAGTGGTATGCTGAGATGAGATGTGAGCTACGAACCAATTTAGACTTGAAGATCCATTATGCCAAACCAAAACACTACAGCTGTCATGTGAATGAAGATTTATAGAAGGAACACTTTTTTTCTCCTAGTTAATATATATTAAAATATTTGACCGGAGAAATAAAATGACATTGCCTCAGTGACATGCTTTCTGGAGTCCGTAGAGAGGGTTAAGGCGTATTAACTGCGTTGATACGCTTGGTGCAAGATGTTGAACTAAGGCCTTTACCTTCTTTTACTTATTTATATTTAAGTCTATGCTGGAAGGATTTCTGTGTCCCCTAGTGTGAAAAATCAGACTAGGGAGAAGTCCCACAGAAGTTTTTTTGAACAGCCAACATCTCTAGCACTGCATGCTGAAATGTAAGGGGCGGGGGGGGGGGGAATGACAAAAAAAATTGTGCCTTGGTGTAGGCTACTATGAACATAATCACGGTGCATGAATATATACAATATTTGTATTGGTACAGACCCTAGTTATTTAATATATGTTAAAAGGAGAACGGGAATCTGGATTTCCTAGGCTACGCCCCATTGCTGGAAATGAGGTGCACAGTAGCTCCCCATGAAAGTGTGTGTTAATATATAAAAGGAGAGGGTTTGGGATTTTTCCCTTTTTTAATAATGATGCATAGCAATGTTTTTAGTTTAACTTTTTATATGAATGTAATTTAATTCATTTTTCTACTAACTCAATTATATTATGTTTTATAGCTGGTTTCCATTCTTTGCAATTTTCCTAAATGTCCCAGACACAGTGCTTATGTTTCATAGGAAGATTTTTGTCAGCAGGTATTTTGGGTTTTCTAGTTACCATAGATCAGATTTACCTTATGTATAAAAAAAAAAGTTTACATGATACTGTAAAATGTATAATATGTACATAATCTTCAGAATACAATTATTTTGGTAAATTGGCCTGTATTTTTAATGTCATGGTTGCAGTATTTAATTATTTGAGGCATAATAAAACTTGACTGCAGTCAATAAACTAGAGTATCGTTACTGATCTTTCACCAGTGTGCCGGTGTTTTCGTTCATGCCGCGTTAACGGAGCGCAGCGGAGAGTGGCAGAGGGAGGGAGCTGGCAGCGCCGTGGCGTGTCGGTGAGGGGCACCCGGGGCAGCACCAGCACCGGGGGCAGCACCAGCACCGGGGGCAGCACCAGCACCGGGGGCAGCACCAGCACCGGGGGCAGCACCAGCACCGGGGGCAGCACCAGCACCGGGGGCAGCTTCTGGCGGGCTGGAGGTGCACTCTCTAAACCGTTACCGCGACCGAGGCCCTTCTCCAGCTGGAGCACCAGAGCACCTCAGCCTTCTGGCCCCCCTGACAGGGGCACACAGACGGGCCGCCTGCCCTCGCTCCTGCCCACCCCGCGGGGCAGGGGCCACCCCCGCTGTCTGTGTGGGGCCGCTCAGGCCAGCAGAGCCCTTCCCACAGAGGGGACGGCTCACGGGGGGCAGGGAGGGCTCCCAATGCAAAGGGCTCCATCTTCTCACCGTACCTAGCACTTACAACAAGCCGGACGCTTTAGGTACGCGTGTTAATGGCTACAGCATGGCCTGCAGGGAACACGGGCCCCTTTCTGCCACAGTGCAGAAAAAGCCACTTCCAAAGTCACCTGTGGGTACAAACTACCTGCTGGCACAGCACCTCTGCACCAAAATAAGCTGCTGCTCCCCCCTCCCCCATCGCCTCTGCAGTTTGCTGCCTACAGCCGACGCTCGTCGCGCTGGCGTGCAGCCCCTCTGTTAACGCCGCTTTGGCGATGTCCTTTTGTCTACTCTCAGGCTGCAGGGTTTCACTCGGGTGACTTGTGGCTCCGGCCAGAGCCCAGGGAGACAACAGAACTCTGCCCAGAATGAGAAGCTGCAGAACAAGGGCTCCTATTGTGCGGGAGCAAGGCAGCACTGGCAGCGGGTGCAGTGTTTACTTCAGTAAGCATAACGAACTCACAGCTAACACAGACAGGCCAAGAAAGGTCTTAATGAAAGCCTCTTCTGTCCTTAATCAAGGGCCTATTCACTTCGGGCAAGAGTTACTTGACTGAAGACCAACTTTCCGGGAAAGACTCGAGGCCTGGCTGACGGTAGCGCTGTGTAACCTCTGCAGCGCCTCAGCCACCGCTCCGGCAGTGGCTGCCGCTGCTTTCCCACGACTCCCCGGCCAGCGCCGCTCCCTGCCAGCGGCTCCAACTCAAAACACAATTCCTTGGTTCCAGTAATTTGGCAAAAGCCAAGGCAAACCGCACGAGACCTTGCACTGCTGCCTGCTCAGTTGCTGCTCGCCCTAAAATGATCCCGACCTCTTTACCTGACACACGTCACTTAGTGCCAGGCCCCGCGGTCCCACCCGGTAGATGAGCTGGTGGTGGGAAGGGGGACCCACATGGCAGGTCCTCATTGCCCTAGGATGTCTTCTGGGGCACAGGGAGTGCTGAATGCTCTGCTAAATCAAGAAAGTGATGTTTGTGACCTAAAAAATAAACCGGAGACGGCGCGCAGCTCTGGCGCTGTGGGCATACTGGGCAGACGGCAGAGGGAAATGCTCTTTCCCAGTTTTACTGCTCACAGAGCGTGACTCCCAGCATAATGTTGTGGCAAAGAGGACTAACGAGAGTCCTGTGCCAACGGTGTGAAAGTACAAACTCAAAAGGAAAAGTTACATCACTTCTGGCTTTGGCAGCAAGACAACTGCTATTGGCGTGCTGTGACCAGGTCTAGCCTCCGCTCATATCAAAATACTGGAGACTGTTCAGGGAACAGGGTGAGAGTGACAGGAAAACTTGGCGTATAGAAAGAAAGTTTGTGCTACAGTCAGCTCAGGAAAGAAATGTCAGGGTGACTTGATTTGTGGGCTAGGAGAACTCACAGGGGCAGCCAGCCGGTGAGACGGGAGTCCTCAGCCTCCCAGTATAACCCAAAAGTAAATCCCACAATAAAATTTAGGCCAGAAATACAGAGTAAATGTTTAGCAGTGGAGTTAGTTAGTCATGGCAGCAATTTTTTTAGAGGCTGTGATGAATTCTTGATCACTAGACATCTTTGCAAAGTCTTTCTCGTTCAGCCCCAGCTGGGGCATCACAAGATAAGCCCTACTGCCTACGATAAATTGAAAGGTCAGTCAAGAGGATCACAACAGCATGCTCTAGCCATAAAATACGTGAAACAATAACACTCACTGCAAAAAATCAAACCCAGGGGAATTCATTCTGTAGGTCAGGAAATCCTCCAGTGGATCAGATACAATATTATGGCTCCACAACTCATCTCAGTAAAACAACTGCTCCTGGCCACACGGCCTGTCACAGCTCAGTGTGTTGGGGAGCTGGGAACCACTTGCAGGCAGAAAGCCACCACGCGCCGTCAGGGAGCCTCTCGGCACCAGCAGGCAAGCAGCACCCAGTCTGGGTTTTGTCCACGTCTATTAAATGCCACCACGCTAACCTAAGGCTTGATCTAACCCCAGCTGAAAAGTGAGTTAGGTAGCTCTCCTTTAAAGCACACATTAGGGGGGGAAATATATATAAAGTCACTGTGGTGAGGAATGAAACACAGATGCACTTGCCATCGAAGCACAAGCTAGTTTCTGACAAGTTTAATCCACTTTTGCTACAGGTTTTCATGACAAAGGAGCCGTAGAGCGGTTATTGCTAAAACCAGCCTTCACTCAGCTGCTCAAGTCTGAGCACGTACAGCGTGTTTGCTGCGTGCACAGAACTTCTTACTCTGCTACACGCAGGAAAAATTTGTACTCTTCCAGCCAAAATATTTTCAGGGTGAAGGGAATAAGAAACCCAAAGCTGTGTAACCAGAGCAAGATAAAAAGTTGCCTTCAGTGCACCTGACATCACCAGCTTTCAAACACATTTCCTTTCACTTCCACAGTTCTTGCTTTAATAGTTCTTGCTGGTTCAAATGCAAAATTATTCGTTATTTTCTCCTCATCGCTTTTAAAAGGGGATAGAAAAAACCCAAACAACTTTGCCATATCTATTAACGAAGGATTTTTAAAATTTTGTTAGAAGTTCAGCATATTAAAGGTATTTATCAGCTCTATTATAGTCAGGGATTCAACTGACAAAATTAGCAATGCCTTTACTTGTTCCGACATGCTGACATACACAACAGAAAATTCACAGGCATGTTGAGAGCAATAACCTACGATGCCTTGAAACACAAGCACTGCACTGCAATGTATATTTTGTTCGCAAAGCTTCTTCTGCCTGCAAACCTCAAATCATTATGAAAAAAAAAACCCTGCTAAACTGTATCTTAGGGAGAGGCAGAGAGGCAAGGCCACACAAGTGATTTGGGAAAGATTGTCAAGAAGAACCCTGAGAAGACAGATCAGGCTGGGCCCCAGTTCGGCCCCAGTTCGGCCCCAGGGTCCTGCCATACCCTCTGACCACAATAATCAATATTATACTGCATCTTCCGTGTGTCTCAACCACAGAGCAAAACGGTCTTACCAGTTCAAAAAAATGTTTTGCAACAGGCTTTTGACCTCTGGCTGATCTCTCACTATTCTAGTCTCACAGCCCTCACTTGTACGAGTTGCTGCCCCCCCTTGCATCACCCCGATGCCAGCTAGGGGCTATGCTTTCCCTAAGTTCCATTCCGACATTTGAGCTGCATGAATTAATGCTCCGTGAAAGTTTCAGAGGTGGCAAAACTATCAGGACATTTTTCGTCGTAAGGGCTGTGTATGTCAGCCACGTACGTGATCACAGCACCACGCGGTGCCTTGGAAACACTCCTGGTGCCCTCGAAGCCACAGGAGCGGAGCCCCCAGCGAACGCCCATCACAGAGCTAACTGGCTAGGAAAGCCCTCATTTCATAGACTTGCCTTCAGTGATTAATTGCAGTATTTTCACAGCCCTACAGACTTTCATAGGATGCCCTCAAACAGCTTTGCTGCCTGCGGTTGAGTAGGAGTCCCCTTCCCAGCCAGCCATGCCGACACAGGAACGCTGCCTTCTGCGTCCGCCGGCACGAGCCGCTCCGCATCTGGGTGCCGCTTCACACGCAGCAGCCGGGAAACACCGTCCTTTCTCCCCATCCTTATTTCATAAACCACACTATTGCTTCCTGCAGAGTAACTCAGCCAGTTCCATTCCTGCTGCCCATTGACACACCCCGGCTGGCGCTTGAGTGAACCGAAGCAACTTTGATTTCTACAAACACATGAGTCGCAGGCACCGGTAGAGCTCTGGGGGTAAAAACCAGACTGACTACAGCAGGAACGGCTCAGCCCTTAGCGCCTACGGGAGATTTCTCCCCTGCCACCTAACCTCTCGGTTCATTCGTTGCTGTTTGAGAAGGGCCTCCAGAACAGCCATCAGTCACCCTGAGCAATGAGCACGCTCATTTTGCAGTTCTGCAGGCAAGGCACTCGTTCATCACGGGCTGCGCCAAGCACGGGCAGCGCTGTGTCCCTGTCTGGTCACAGCCTTTGCGGCTCCCCGGTCACAGTTAGTTAGGATGTGCTGGAACGGGGCGTTTTAGGAACGGTGCTCTCCTGCTCCAGGTTGCAGGAAGAGGTGAACATCTCCCTGCATCTGATACTAGAGAATCCCCAAAATGTTGACTCTCTCTGATCAGAGGTATGCAACAAGCTGTTCCAGGATTTCTTGATGTTTGTCCTTTTCCATGAGGGAGAAGGCAACTGTAGGGATGTGCTTGCTGAAA
Organism: Falco biarmicus; assembly: GCF_023638135.1. Lineage (NCBI taxonomy): Eukaryota > Metazoa > Chordata > Aves > Falconiformes > Falconidae > Falco > Falco biarmicus. Next base: position 5,118,203 of record NC_079300.1, on the reverse strand, counting down.
AAAAAAAACCCTTCCGTGTAAAGAAAAATTTCATGGGGAAGGATCAGGGCTGAGCTCTTGGTGTGCCACAGGTCCGAGCCTAGCTGTCAAGCAAACCACAAGCACTGTGATAAATTGATTAACAATTCCTAAACATTCATAGGGGCTCCTCAAATCTTCAGCATTACGCTGAAGGAGGCTCACGGAACTCATCATGCATCCTCACACAGAGGATGGAGTCAAGAACCGGCAGCAGATGGCCAGGGCCGGCCCAGCAGTACCTCCTGCTGGGGCTCCACAGCCACCCCTGGCTCTGCCACCTCTCTTTTCTCAAACAAGTAAAAATATCTACCATCTAACCCGCTGCCACCAAGGCAGGACTGGGGGCTCTCATGCATCAGAGGTCAAACAAATGGAGGGTCTGTGTTCCCATCAGTATCTCTCTAAAGGCCACCAGTTTTTACCATGAATTTACAGAGCATCCAAAGGCAATGTCCCTCTCCTTGGCAAGGACTGTGGTTTACATCACAAAGAAGTTAGCACAGTTTCACTCCTGAAAGAGCTCATATTCACGTCAAAGCAACAATTTTACATTTGTCCACAAGGTGCAATTAAGACCTTAACTATGAATTGAAGTAGATTAAAAAGGTGATCTTTAATGAAAGGTTAAACTTCACAGGGAACTTTATACACTGCCTTATACCAAGGGAACAACAACAACAGAAAAGTCCTAGATGGCATTTTGGAAAAGACAGCGTCCTTAATTAATGAGCAAATGGTATTGTTAGCTGTTCGTCAGAACAAAATAGCTAAAGTGTGTAGAAATGAGATTATGAAATCAATTCACAGACTATTTGGGATACATTATTCCACTGCTGTCAAAGAGAATGGCAAGACCTGCAGTTTCTCCCTGGCCTGTGGAAAAGACAAGCTCAGCCTTTCCTGGCAGGAGCTGCAAAGTACCTTCTGAAAGCAGTAATTGTGGCGAACAACCCAGGTCAGCCCTGTGCAAGATACTCCTGATCGCAGGAGCTGCTTGTGTACAGGAGACACCGCAAGCTGAACGTGAACAGCCCTCCCGCGCTACCGGGAGCCGATTTTCTGATCATTTATAGTGACAGGTGAGAAATGCGATGGCTTCTATATATTAAGCTGAGATGGTTTGGACTAAACAGTGTCCTCACACCCAAACAAATCCCACCTGCATTTAGCCTCACTAGTAGTTCTAGACTGTAATGCCAAAGAATAAAATCAGTACCTGGGAAGACACAGAGTCCTCGCCGAAGAGCTGGGGCAAGGCACAAATGGGAGGTGGAGCGCTGCCAGGCACCTCGGCGCACCTCAGAGTGATCTATTAAAAGCAACAGCGGTGCCAATGAAAACTGCTGTAATTAAGTCACAGCTAACCAGGGCCTGTGCCAGCAGACTGATATGAAAGGAAGATTAAAGGAGTTCTCTATTTCACCACAGGAATAATCAACAGGTTTTAGAAATGGACTTATGCAAATGCCTGTCGCGGCAGCTACACCTTTGAAAGCTTTCGTGTGACCTCCTGGCAAGTATCGGGCACCGCAGTTGTTTTATCAGCCACAAAGGACAAGCTTAATTCAGCAGCAGCTGTGGTGCTGGAGCACGGCTGGGAACAGGGGGCAGGGAAGGGACCAGAGGAGGTGGGCAGAGGGGGAATAGCTGGGGTTACTGTGCCGGAAAAAGGCGTAGGGATGAGGGACATCAAACCACATGACACCAGATTCCATTGGCTCTAGTGTCCATGGAGCAATTCGTGTTACCTTGAAATTATATAGGCATGTATAAAGAATGTACAGAAATATATATTACATTAAGAAATAGTTTGTCCTAAATTGTATCTACCTGAACCTGGGGTAGAAGACTTTTATAGATGAGCTCAGTTCTGAGTTTCCAGCTACTTTCTCCTGCAATCAGAGTCAGACCTTTCCAAATAGCTACATCCTAGCAGCCTCCTCCACTGAGGAGTAGCAACATCATGTGGCACAGAAGAGACAACTGGCACTCCTTTACACTCCCCGGGCTTCCAAATGCTGTGGGAGACATGGAAATGGTTCCACTTCTTGTTTTAGTTATGCCAGATGGCCATGTTACCAGATCGATTTGCTTGTAAAATTAGGGGATGCGGTGCAATAATGGAAAATGCCGAGATGTTTACAATCTCAAGATCAATATTTTGATAGGTTTTAAATTTATTGAAAGTAATGCTGTAATTGAAGAAAGTCTTTGTAGAAGTGTTATAATTCACAGCGATAAACGTGCAAAGCCACAAACCACGTTATTCCTGAAAAGGCATTGAGATTTATCCTGGAGAAAGTTTCTTTAATAATTAGAATATTGGACAACCTGGTACCCTTCTGCGGTTTAAAAATGGTAGAAAAATTATTCAGAAAGGAATTTCACATTGGTGTTTGTGTACATAGGTACGTAATCCCTACCAGGAAACATACCCAGCTCTGCTAGCCCAAAACCCAAAAACCTGAAAGATCAGGTGGGTTATTTGGTGGCTCTGTTACAAAGCAAGGTGACTCAGCACAAGTACGAAGAAAGACAATGTCAAAGCTTCTAGTTCTGCTTCAATTTTCCATATTGATTTTGACTGTAATATAATTAGTAGTTCGCCAGGTTATTCTGTACAGTGGTTCCACAGTCAGCCATTCCCCTTAGGGGCCATCCTCGCAGCGAACATCATTACATTCACAATTTACCTTAACCTGCTACACTCCCCACCCAGACAAGCCTTCGTGCCATATTGCTTCAGTTAACGTGAGAGACTGCTGGGCTGCCGCTACCTGGCTGTGACACAGCACCACTTTCCTACCCTTTCTTACCCAGTTTTCCTTTATACTGTTTAGGTTTCCTGCTTTTAATGCTTGTTCTTCAGGGGACTGGGCTTCCATTTCTTCCCATAAGTCCGCGTGAATGACACTGCTACCCCAGGGCTCCCCCTTACGCACTAAACTGATTTATAGAGCCTCAGGGATTTAAGCCCTTTGCAGATAATGTCACCATGAAATTAACCCAAACTCTACGTCTAATCCATGCTGTAAGTGGACCATCTGCATTATAGACATGACAATCCATGTTGTAAGGAGTGAAGGAAAGAAGTGGGTGTTTTCATCTTGGTGGCTAGCAAAAGTTTCACATCTCGCAAACTATTAAATGTTAGAGTACAAAAAAAGAAGAGGAAATTATTTGAAATTTCTCTCTATCTTAGGAAACTGCTAAAGTTTCATGAGTATTTCAAAAAGCCCTGCCTTTCTAGCAAAGTTCCTTGGTTCTCTTTGGTGTATTACAGATGTGGATTTTTTTCAGACCAGGCACAGCATCACAGATGCACGGATTAAGATCCCGTGTGGGCTGACTGTATCTTTGAGCATCAGGGGAAAGGGGGAAAAAAATTTAAAAAATACAATCAGTGTTGTTCTTTCTACAGAGCAATCCCATGCTTTGTGCAGTTGGTTCATGTGAACACAGATCAATTGCAATTACACAAATTTCTAATTCTTTTTGTGATTAACATTTTCTATAGCCAAATACACATTTACACAGAACCTGGTCTGCGCAATTTTCTCATCCTGCACCATCTCTTGCTCCATTCACATTGCCTCTACATCGCTCCTGTAGAAAGCATTATCGGTCTGGAGTAAAAGCAGAGAGTCAGGTTCCAGTTTTCAGAAGGTTTTGTTTCCTTGCCTGCATGAAATGGTATTTTTCCTTCTGATGCTGCTTTCCTGGGACGGTTGTGCCCTGAAGCCAGAGTAGCTGCCAGGTTCGATTTTCAGGGGACCCTGCTCACTCTCTGCCCCTGTTTACTGATGACTCAGCCACCAGTTACCAGCCCCCCAACGCCACAGTGCCTCACCACCGCAAGCCGGGCACGAGCCCTGGGACCTGGACACGACAGAGTCCAGCCCCGCCTCTCTGCCTCCGCAACCCAGACCTCACCGCAATGAACACACACACACAAAGAAAACAGAGGGACAAAGAAAAGGCTTCAACCCTCTCCGGAGGGGCTTCGTTGGTTCAGTTCCTTCTGATTTCTTAGGGAGATAAACACCCTCCACATTTTGTATTACCGGGCCCGCATTCAGGAACTCAGCCACCAGCGAGCAAACGGCTTTCATCCTCTGCAAGACAGGTTGTACATCTAACTGTCAGAGACAGAAAGCGGTAAGCTTTTAGTAAACATTCCCCATCCCTCACAAGATTTGGGGCCACGTGGGTACCATCTCTTGCACAGCACCGATGCATCATCCTTTTTTTTTTTTTTTTTTCTCCCCACAAATCATTTATAGTATTCTCAAAAAAAACGCTCACTTCATTGCTTGCTCTTCCCAACAGGTAGCAAGCACACTAACAGCCAAAGGAATACAAAACCTAATAAGAGGATTAAGTAGAGAGGATTTCTATTTAATATTGTATTAGCAATAGCAGATACCTTGCCTGCGTATTCTAACTCCCTCACAGGATGCAATGTCCACGCTTGTAAGGGAAGCTTATTGACATCTGATCAGTCAATGTATCTGTTCTTGTTTTTTAATGACCCCAAGAGTTGTTCCCACAGGCTCACGTAATCTTACCAACAATTTACCCTCATCAATTAATAATTGTCTTTAGGGCCTTTTAAACCCTAGAACCTGCTTTAGCTCCTTTGCAACAATTCTCTCAATCATAAATCAAGACTCGGCGCAGAGCAGGATTAAGCCTCACCAAACCAAACACAGCAGTGCATAACAAACAGCTGAGAGACAGAGACAGGACTCCTGTGCGTGACCAGCTCCAGCACCTACAAACAGCAGCAAAAAGCCTTCCTCAAAGGAATTTGGATGATTAAGGAGTTAGGACACTAGATTTTGGACTTTGGTGGGATTGAGTCTTTGCCGCTAAAGCCTGCATGTGATGTTTGCAAGTAGTTTCTCCTCTGCGTAAATGGGGAGGACAGGACTTTGTTATCACACAAGGAGCTGATCAATAAGAGTGTATTAAAGATTCACACGTAAGTGCATTAAAGCATCCATGCTATGCTAATGTCTCCCATTTAAATACTATAAAAAGCTCAGTGGGCTCTTGACTGAACCATTAAGTGAATGATAGGCAAATCAGAAGTGTCCAAGAACAAAACAGAATTACATTCTGCTATGAAACACTGGGCAAGTCCTATAAAAATGGGGCTGCATAGTAGTAAATTGCTGGGAGATGAGCTTTATTTCATGGCTCATAAGCGAAAGTGAATCTTTAACAACCTGTCAGTCCTGACAGCTCTGCCTCTGGAAAGAACTGGCTTCTCGGGTGCTGCCGCCTCCAGCCCCTGGCCCAGCGCCTGCGGGCAGCGGCTCGTCTCCCGGCACAGCTGCCCCGTGCAGGGCCAGCCCCGTCCCTCCACAGGGAACCACGGGCTGGAGCGTTCCAGAGGCAGCGTCTGCCCATATGGTGCCGGGTCCCCTAAATACCATGAGATGGCAGAGAGCCTCCCAAGCCTCCCAGGGCTGAGCCCACCGAATGCTGCAGCGAGGAAGACACTGCAGTGAACGCAGCACCAGCCAGTCGAGCTGTGCAAACACCTCTTCAAACTGTGGGGTCTATTTTTACGTGTTCTGCTCTCTGCCAAAGAGACCTTATGCTTCAAACAAACAAGTTAGTCACTAATAATGTTATCGCTCCAGTTTAAAGAAGGAGGCACTGAGAGAGATAGCAGCCTGCCTGAAAACAAACAGAAAAATCTACAACAAGGCTACAAACTGAAATGGGAGCAGGGCTCCCCTGTGCCTCAAAATTTGTGTCCTAGTCCAGGGCCTAACCAAAGCAGAAAGATGCAGTGTTAGCTAGCTGGTTTTGTGTTAGGAAAATTGTTAACACATGGCAGTCAAACAACAGGATTGGCAGCAACTGTGGTGCAACAAAATACATTACAAGAGGGAAAGATGCATATTTCAGAGACACGGACCTTGGTGACTGCGCTGTGCTCACTGAACTGGTAGGATGGATGAATTTGGGGAAAATGCACGTTAATACGCAAGATGTCCTGCAAACACGAGTGGCTTTGCTGCTCCCTTAGCTTGCTGGCAGAATGTTTACCTAGCCTTGTATGCCAGAAACCTAACATGTGCCAATAAATTATCTCTTTTTGGATTACCATAGAAATAACTTGTTTTGTTGCTGGCTGTTCACTTAGGGAGCACAGTGCCACGCTCCAGATTCAACAATAAAAGCCAACAGGGGATCTACACAAATCAGCACTTTGCGGCCATTTCTAGAGGTAAAGGTCTATGGAAACAATAGACAAAATCAAAAATATTACAGAAATCCCTGAGGTTCTGGAAAAAAAAAAACAAACAAAACAACAAACAGATTTAACCATTGCCCCTTACTTATTCACATAAGGTCATTATAACATTTGGGGTTTTTTTATCTGAAAGTGAAAAGCATGAATTCCTGAAACCTTGAGATGAGAAACCAGCCTAAAACCAGAATGTGTTTTCCCCTCAAGCCAAGTTCTTCACCTTATTCTCTCCCCAGATACTGCACTTGCCTTCAGCTCCCCCCTCCAAGCTGCTAACCGCCTTACACAACCCCGTCAGGCTAGCACTTCCATCTCTCTCTGCCTAATCGTTCAACTATTTTCCTTTTCCACAGTTGTTTTTTTTCTCCTGATAATGATTTCTTGTTACCCTCCAAAAGGCATTCTGAATCTGTTTTCCCCAAATCATACAGCACAATAAATTATCAGGAATTAAATTAGCTATCAAAGGGCTAATAGACTCATTCCTTCAAGGGCTAAATTAGCTTTATCAAACTTTACTTGGAAGGAGGAAAGTTTAAAAAACAAAAAACCACCTTCCAATAGGTTTTATTCCTCATTATGTATCCTGAAGCCTATCTTCAATAGCTACTCATGGGACTGAGAAAAGTCAGCTGCTCAGTACAGATGGCCTTGAACTAAAGGTCAAAGAGAAGAGCATGAAAAACGTGGAAATACTTTAAAACCATTCTTGCAGGCAGCAGTTGCTGGCTAGAGTTACCTTTCTGTATAGGCTTCACTGTCTTTGAAATGCCTTCTCAGTATTACCTCATTCAATTTAATTTTACAAGAAATATTTTTGGTTTAGCTTTGCTTTGTGTTGAAAGATATCAGAAATCCTACTTTAAAGAAAGGTAAAAATATTTGCTTCATTGTGAAAGGATTAGGAAATATGGATAGCTGAATTAGCTAAGACATTGCATAATATCAAAGCAGCCTGGACTCTCCATTATACAATAAAAACTTAATGACAAAAGCCCTCAAAAACAGATTACAAGCGCTATTTTTCCCTGCATATCACATTGTGATCCCCACTGGTAGCCGAGTAGATGAAAAAGCTATACTGGACATTATTACATCTAGGAAAAACACTAGGTAAATGCCTGTTGTCTACAGTCCCCTTCAGCTTGCCAACTGACAGCCAAGCAAAATAGAGTATATCATTACTTTGACATTACCACTTAAATACTGCTCTCCAATCACAGCTTACTGCTGCACTCTGTACAGTTTATTTCCGATGCACTCATCAAAACCGAGATTATATGAAAACAGAAATCCCTGATGTAACCGGCACTGAATCTCTAACATTTATTTGTAAGACCCAGCAGCCTGTGCTACCAATATGGGCCAAGAAGCCTTTTGGGTACAGGATCTTCCCTTACCTGGGTGAGGCTGGACCAGACAACCTCCAGAAGATTCCATTCCAACCTGAACTCTCCTGGGATGTGATGTTCCTCCCAGACTTTCTATCCCAAGCATGAACGCCGAGTTGCCTTGTTCTGACCACTACAATGTGTTTCAGCAACAAGATACACCTGTGAGCAGACAATCAAATCCAGCTGCCTTTGGCAAGGGAAGTAGATGCTTGGTTACAGGATGAGTGCAAACATGCAGCAACAGGGGTTGTTTGCTAACACACACCCAACCTGAGGAATGGAAATATTGATATGACTTCATTTGAAGTGGAAATTAGGGTAGAAAACTTAAATTTTGTAGGAAGAAATGGTTAAACAATGCACAACAGAAACAGTTTGTAATAGATACACGGGGTGTTTTGAGGAGCTGAATGTGCTCAGCTCTACAGTATTTGTTGGGAGCTGAATATTTCTGCACAGAAACGGCATCTAGTGAGTCTAAAGAGAGCTCTTTAAAATTAACATTTAGTTAATTTTAAGAAGCACTATCACTGTCATAAAGGGATTTTATTCTTTTGAGAATCCTATGAAACAGGATTCTTTGAGGCCTGCAGGAAGCCTTGAAGAATAATTTGCACAACCCAAAAAATTAGCACAAAGAGGGAAAAAAAGCACTTTAAGCCTAAGGCCTAAAGCCAGCTACCTCAGGTAGGCTCTTTCAGGCATGCTGGACACAAGAGACTACACTTTTAGCAAAAGCTCAGCAACCAAGAGACCCAGAATGGCTTAAAGAAGAGAGAGCAGCAGAACGCAGCTGATTATTATTGTCAAAAAGTTCAGTGTTTTCCTGTGAAATCTGTGTCTCTTTTGGCTGTAGTTCATGCCACTGGAAAAAAAATAAATTCCTAATTCATTTTACTTCTTGGCAGTTGCACTGCAGTTTATTAGCCAGGGTTTGGTGGCTGCTCTGCTCTCTACAGTACTTATTGTTGGATAGTTCAGGTCATATTATTTCACCCAAGAGAATATTAATTGCTGTGACAATTCTCAGTGCTCATACAGATTTCTATCTAACAGATAAGCCCCTAATTCTGTGAATACCTTTTCTCCCAGTCAATGGGCTCTGTTGAAACAAGATTATACACTGAAATGAATAAAAAGAGATTCTATAGCGAGTAGCTAAAATTAGTACTAAGGGAGTCACAAAGCCCCATGCTTCAGGAATGAACCACATGCCGGCTGGCGACAGCCAGATTTGCCCTTCACCTATGTCTAGAAAAGGACAAGAGCTAAAAGTATCTGAGAAACCCTATTCGTTTTCTTTGAAAGCCTTCACCTTGGCTCTACAGAAATTAGCACGCCATCCATATTGCCTTATCTCAAATTAAAGGATGCGTCTCCAAGTGAATTAGCAAAACAGTTTGTTTTAAAGGAAGAGATGAATTACAACTTAATTAAAATGACGTAAGGAGGCTGGCAAAGGAAGGATGAATTCAGACCAGTCCTAAGGGAACTCCAGTCCTCACAGCACTTTGAAAGAAGACATTCGGGTACCATACATTAAGGATTTCCATTAGTTATTCCCAGGAGGCACAAGTCTCCTCAGGTAGATGGCTTCACAAACACACCTCTTTACCACAGCATACCTCCCAAGCACAGAAATCACTCACTCCAAAGTAATTTCCTATTTGGAAACAAAAAAGCATGGAGATTGAATGGGAACACAGCAGCAGTCTGCTTCTGAAAGATTTAAAGTCACAGCAGACAGAACAAAAGACGTGCCACCTGCATAGCATGAAATGCAGCTGTAAGTTACGGCGCAGCAGTCAGAGGGTGTTCCAGCATGCTGTCCCATGTTGTAAAGCCAACAGTACTCTTAGCAAGTAGATAAATGCAAGGAGAGTATTAACTTCAGCAATATATACATCTTTCAAGAAACTTGTTTACCAGCTGCTTTTCTCCAGCAAAGTCACATTCAGTAATTAATAACCCAAGCTTTACGGCCTACGAAAAAGTGTGCAATAATTAGCTTACCTTGTTTAGCCCCATGTTGCCTCCTTATTTGTTTCCACTCACAGGCTGTTAGTTGTCCTCAGGCTGTTGGAACTGAGGCTGCAGCAAATCTGCTGAGGCTGGAGGAGCAAATCACAGCAAGTCCTGTGGGGCAAGCACTTACACAAAGCAAATTCAGCCTCAGTGATCCCCCTTCCCAGCCACCCCACGCACACCGTAGCCCTTCATCTTTTCTTTCTTTGGAGACTCCAAAGTTCAGTTCACCAAGTTTTACCTTGTTAGGCAGAGCTTGCAGATGTCTGGGTCCTCTGGCTGTAGCTGGTGATGCTTCTTATCAGGGCTTAATTTATACACGTTTCATCCGTTCTGCTTGTATGAGACTGTGGATCTCTGTCTTCAGCTTCCCAGAGAGCCTGGCAGACACCCATCCCATGGTAGGAGGGCTGCCTTATATCTGGAGATAGCTGCATGGGCCACAGGCCTGGAAGGCAGCGTATTTTTTAATTTACAGGCAGGGGAAGGAGGAGAGGGAGGAACAGGAAGACCAGTAGCAACTGGAATATGAGCACATCAGGAGTCCAGCTCAGTTAACGATGGGCCTTACAGCATCCATACTGGATTCACGTCCTTCACAGGAATCAGGCACATGGAGGAGATATGCCTATAGAGGGAGAACTGGCTTTCATTTATACACAGATGTTTGTAATTAGAAACAGAAATAGATATTTTGGTTTTCTTCTAATACCGTATGTAATACCTTTCGCTTTAGTTATTTTAAAAATACCTAGCTTCTTCCAGAGGTGACTATTCACATACATTTACAAAGCAAACAACCCCACCATCCCCAAACCCTGGTCCTTCTTGTGCACTATGAACTGCCCCGTCTAGCTTGCACCTGCTTTGAAGGCTCTTGGCATTAAATGCACACATACATTTATTATGTCGCGTTATATTTTGCTGTGAATGTAGATGTTTTAGATATCTGGGGCTTTTATTACTCATCTGGACTTTTTCCTCTGGTAAATACACCAGAAGACATTGCCTTTCCAGTCATGTTTATAGTTCTAAACGTGAAGATAACTGCAGTGAGTGCATCAGTCACAACGAATGCACCACAATACATCTTCTAGACCACCGAGGCATTATTCTGTCAAGCCCCTGCTGAAATGTGCCTCTTTAGCTTTGGTTCAACATTGCATTTCCAGCCCTTGCCCAGGCTCGGTCCTCCCTTCCCAACCTATGCAGTCCTCGGCCATCTGCCCCCCAGTGCATCCCCACAGCCCAGCTGGTTTCTCTCCAGCACAAATCTCCCCGCCAGCCCTTTCCCGACCAGGCTCCCCAGGCACAAAACCTGCCACGGCACTGGCCTGTCTCCCCTCTTGAGACTGCAGTTCCCAAATATCTGCTCTTGGAGGACTAGCACTGCTTCACAGCAGCGCAGGTTTGGAGCTGTAGTAATTTATATCAAGTCTCCAGCAGAGCTGGCTTAAAAAGCTCCTTTTTCTTCTCTTGAAATACTCATTACGGCAAGGATATAGAGACCTGTACATGCTGTTATAGCCCCCAGAGAACGCTGTGCAGGACCTTGCAGTGCCACACAATTATGCTCAAACTTGGACACCTTTCATCATATAAACTGCTGCCTTGCAGCCCTGCCCGTGCTCGGGTGTGCAGTGCTAACAGTATTCTGCATCCAGCACCCAAATGACTGCAGGCACCCAGATACCGCACTGAACGGGATGTGAAGGTCCAGAACTTAAAGGCACATTCAGGGTACATTTAATTATGGCCTTTTCAATAACTGGCAGACATCTGTGATGTAAATAAACTCAACTAGAATAAATGGGATTATATCTGCCGAGAAATTTGTCCTGAACTTATTCTAGCACTTCAAGCTGGCAAATATTAGGGGCTGAATACAATAATAGGCACTCTGTTACTGTGAGGTTTTTGGCTCAGAGTACTTGACTGTCATGGTGTCACAGTAAAAAACTTGGGACGTTTTTACCTAATCTTCGTGGCATGGGCCATGATAAGCACTTTAAGCACTTCCCTCTATAGAATTAACACTATGTTCCATTTTCTCTCCAGGCAGACATCTACCCTTTTGAGCTTAAGCTGTGATTTTATAGTTGTATTTGTTGTAATGTTTAAAGGAAGACAATAAAAAAAAAAAAAAAAAAAAGGCAGAAGAAAACAGATGGCCAATACTTCAAGTTAGATCCAGTGGTAAAACATTAAGCTAAGTGAAGAAATGCAGCAGGTCTAAACTCCTTATTCTTTGTCTTTTTGACACTGCTGATTTCAAATGTCCCCCAAGCTGAACACATTTCTCTATAATGTACCCTGGTTTAGACATCTGTCCTCATGAAGGATTCTGCCTTTTAAAGATAAATAGGGATATCTTGTACAGAATGGATGTCGTTTGACTGACTTATTTACACCCACAGCACTTCTTGCTCCACCAACAATTTTGTTTTGCCTACACGATACGAAACATACCAACTGCAGTGGTGGACCTGAAGGTGGAACTGGGTGAAGCTGCAGGGCAGGACCAGAGGCACGAGCAAGGAGAGAACAGCTAGGTCTGGGAAGCAATGAAAGGCTTGCAGCAGCCCAAGCAAATGGAGACACCCTGGGTGAGCATCTCAGGCTCACAGGAAGCATTAGCCCAACGTGGTGAAGGTCTTTGCGGTCACGAGAGTGTGATGGAGCTAACAAAAAAACCAGAAGCAAGATAAAACCTAGGTGAGTAAAGCTCAAAGATATGCAATGCTAAGAAAAGGTGAAAGCTAAGTACTGCTGAAAAAGGGCTTGGAGCCCTGAGCACACATGCTGTCTCTCGTTTGATATTCCTTGAGTTCAGAAAAATGGAACTTTGTACATTTTACACAGAAAATTAAAACTGCATCAAAGAAACAGCTGACTTCATCATCCATGCCTCTTAATAGGAGCATCCTTAAACCGGTTCAGTGCTCAGGTCATAAAGAGTAATTATAACAATCTATTAGAAAGAAAACAGACTGTATGTAGAGTAGGAATGGGAAATATGTTAACACATAGTAAAAATAAAACGATCAGTATGAAACAGGGGGAAAAAAAAAATTGGCTTGGATTTCACTCCCCAGGGCTGACTGCGCTGTTTCCTGTACCTTGACTATTCATGAACTTTCTGGTCATTCCCAATTTGTTACTGCCCATGCTTCTCTTGTCCCTGTTATGGTCATTCCGTTGATTTTTCTAGCTCCTTTTATCCAAAGCATATGTTGTCAATGGCCTTCTTTCCTTATCTTCAGTGCTTTCAGTTACCTAACCTAACACGGTACCTGACAGTTCCAAAGTACATGTATCTTGGCTGATAGATTACAAATGAAAACTGAATGCTCTGGGACATCTTAATAGCTTATTTCCACGCATGTTTCCCACCAATGTGCCTCTGCATGTCTCATACATGTATCCAAATAGATCACAACATCAGTCAGTATATTCACTAAATTAATTTTTTCTTTCAGTGCTGATAGCAGGGGAATCATCAAAGATGCTGAAGCTTCTTTATTGAATGGCAAAACTTAAGCGGCAGTGATTGAAAGCTGCCTCGCATAGACCAGAAGGTATTTGATTTTAATCAGTCAGGAAGGAAATGGTAAACTCTGATCTTCAAAAAGAGGTTCTCCAGGGAAAGGGGAGAGTGTTCTGCCTCTTAAAGGTTAACAGCCTCATCGTGCCCTTTTTGGTAACCTGATCCCCGATTTGTGAGTAGTTTCCTTCCCTCCTTCCACACAGAAGAATAAAGTTGTGCTTCTGCAGCTTTGAAGTCAGTGGAAGTTTTGCTGTTGAACTTAACGTGGGATGGACTTCAACAGTCACTTGTGTTCGGTGTGGGAATAAGCAAGCACTGAAAGCACCGCGGTCCTGGCATCACTAATACACAAATACCATGAACAGAAGCCAGGGCAGACGAAAGAAAACTAACCCCCTTCCCAGCCACACACACATGCACGCTGGTCCATGGAGGAAGAGCCAGACCGCCTTCAGCAGCAGCCAAAGCAGCCTGGCCGTGCAGTGAGACATCAGCAACCTGCCAGAGCACAGCGCTCTGTGCCAGCTCTTTCCTGCTTTACGATGACACAGCGAGCACCATGACCTACCACGGCACCCACATCCTTTCCCACAGCATATTTCAAAGTACGTGCCAGGCAAATTTTTTACAGACACAGTGACATGGGACTTGACAAGGACCTCAGGACGTCACTTGTGATGTCCTTGTAACCGTTCTGTGCTCCAGCACTGCCAGGCTAAACTCTAGGGAATCACTGACAACTTATTTATTCCCTATAGGTGTATAACTTGGGATGTGAGCATTTGCATTTACAGGCTTAACTCTGTGTTTGCCTCTGACGTGCTCTCTCAGCCTCTCAAGCTCAGCGTAAGGAACTGAAAGAAGACATTTTTGCAATGAAAGCCACTGCTTGCTTCTTCACTGTATTCACAGCTAATACTGGTGCTGCTGCAATGTGTGGTCCTAGAGAAGGATATTGGCTCAAAGTCCTTATTTCCAGAGTGCTTTAAATAATTTGGACCACTATGAACATAGGGTGTTTGTGCTTCATGTTCTACAAGGTTAGTGTGTATATGAGCAAATGGTCTTTGAAATGCTCATCAGTAGTTTTCTCTTCTGTTACAACTTTCTTTGCTTCCATCATCCAGGTACTATAATACAGATTTTTTAAACCCTGCTCTGGAATTCCTAGGATCATAATAAATAGATCAAATGAAAAATCTTGTTTTCTCTCTGTTCATTTATGGAATCTGTCTCTTGATTGGATATTGCTCACGTTTTATTTTATACTGAGAGATTTAGACACAATGAGAAAGGAAGAGACAGTTAAAACAAGACTCGGGAACAGAGTTCTGAGGTCTATCAGCCCTGGGCCTGTCCCATGATGTCAGGCAAGACTTTGGGAACACTTTGCTAAATTTTCATGAAATTTCAGGTTTCAAGGAATCTTTGTGAATAACTGGAAATTGATTTCATGATACCTTGATACTGAGTTCACAGGTGGTAGCTATTATTTTAGATTTCAGAGTGCAATCACAACAGATGAAATCTCAAAAGTTCTAGTAAAATAAAGGCTCTACTTTTGTTCCATTCATTTCAGATTTTCTTGAAATCATGGATTAGGTTTAGATTAGTCCGCTCCATAACGTAAATGTGGAAAAGAAGGAGTAAAACTCAAGAGTAATTTGCTGCAGGCCCGTTTTTTCTTGAGCGAAGCTGAGTGTAAGTTTGGTAGTAAAGAAAATCAGATAGTAATAATCTAATTTAGAACCCAAAATGTATATTAATTTACCCCTGGCTTGGCATGAACTTGAGGTCATTTTCAAAAGGTTCTTGCTGCTGGGGTTTCTAGTTGACTGGTAATGTTGCAATGTGCTTCCTCAGTCTTACAGCTGTTGTCCACTCAACCAGCTGGAACATAAATTCTTTTTGGTAGGACAAGGGAGAATGGTTTTAAACTGAAAGGGGGTAGATTTAAATTAGATATTGGGAAGAAATTCTTTGCTGTGAGGGTGGGAGGCGCTGGCCCAGGCTGCCCAGAGCAGCTGTGGGTGCCCCGTCCCTGGCAGGGCTCAAGGCCAGGCTGGACGGGGCTCTGGGCAACCTGGGCTGGGGGGAGGTGGCCCTGCCCGGGGCAGGGGGCTGCAATTGGATGAACTTTAAGGTCCCTTCCAACCCAAATCAGTCTATGGTTCTGTGATCTCATTTAAATCTCTTTGCAGCAAAGTGACTCAAGTACCACCATTACATTCTTGTTCCTGGATACACTTTAAATAAAATCAGTATGGCTCCCCAGAGATTACCTTGTATTTCTCTGGAATTCCAAAGCCAGAGCATTAAAATAATGAAAGGAAAAATAATGGGAGTAGAACCAACTTCCTGTCTGGAAAGAATAAATCACTGTCTGTGCCAATTTCTTGTGACTGACCCAGGACTCGGGTCTAAAGAGCAAAGCCTCTGAGCGTGTTCCCAGGAGAGACTTGACCCACTCTTAATTGCATGTGCAAGAAGCGGGTGGTAACTTCACTAGGAGCTTGTAAGTGAGATGTCTACCCACGGGACTGGAGCAATTTCCCATCTCAGTCTCACTTTCTAATGCCGAATTCTGGGAAGACAGCCTAGTCCTCAAGTGCTATTTGCTGTGGTTGGAACATCGCCGAATTGAATGCTCCTTAGTGTCTTACACCTTGGGAAAAAAACTTCCCCTTTCCCCTCCAGACGCACGGCCTCACCGCAGTCAGGGTTCAGCTGCTCTCTGCTGTCTGTCTCTGGCTGGGTCACTAACGGTGGTCCTTCAGGCCCTCTTTTCTCGCTGCTTTAGCTCCCTGCCTTGCTTCTGAGGAGATGGTATTTTTTCACATACATCCTCGGTTGAGAAGAATATATTTCATCCTTTGTTTTTACCCTTTCCCAAACCCAAACACAACAGTGGGGTTTTAATGCCAATTACTCTATTATACTATATCTGGATTAATTTCTAAATCTGATGTAGACTGCTAGCTTCACTCCTCAGAAAGCTTTCCTGTTTTCTGTTCTTATCCTCCCCCTGTGAAAAATTCCTGTTCTTCTGGACCAGTTTGCCACACTGTGCAGCACACAATGTTCTGCTTTTCCTGTTTCAAAGCTCTGGTTGCCTTGCTGTTTCTGTGTAAACTGTATCATCTCTCCCTGAAACTGTAAAAGCTTGATGCCGTGTATTGTGGAACTGTAGCTTCTTGATTCTGCAGTATGTTCTTACTGCTGGGGTGGGCTACACTGACTGGGTTGAGTTATCAGATCCTGTCAGCATGTAAATACTGGGAAGGAACTGGCCCGCTTCTGTGAATTGCAAGAATATTTCCTGAGTCTGAGCCCTCCTGACACCTCTTTGCAGTGGTCCACTGCCTCTTTCCTTTCACTGCTGCAGAAAATACTTTGAACTAGATACTGTTGTACATTCAAACTCTTGCGATATGCTTCACACAACATCTTGATCAACTGTTTTGACTGCTAGGCTGTGGGAGAGGTAGGACAGTCTTAAGGGAGAGCCTGAAAACTCTTCAAGCTGCTGGTCATTCCTCTTGCCCAGATCCAACACACATTATATAGAGCTGCTGCGACCTTTCTGCTGATAAGTCACTGCAGAGCTCCACAGGGCTGAGCAGTCATTACTCCTTCCTGTGTAACTGAACCAAACCGTGCCTGCAGCCAATACACAGCAGAGAATTTATTGACTGTCTCTGGAATTAGGCAATTCTGTTAATTGTCTTCATTTTCCAGGACTCTGTCATTCTTTTCCTGAACCATTAGTGGCACAGCTATTTGTGTGCCAGCATGAGCTGCCTAGAAAAAAAAAAAAAACCCAACTAAAATTGAACAGCAAATGAATCAAAGACAAGGACAGCTACCTCTCAAAGATAATTGCATTCAGATATCCTGGGGAGCCCTTACAAGTTCCTTTTCAGCTTCCACAGTTCTTTTCCCTCATTGTGGCTTTGGTTTGAGGAACCTCGGTTAAGCAACAAGACATTCCTAAGCAATGCCAGCAATGAGTCAAAAGACTTCTTTCCTTTTTCATGATTTACCTCCCCAGTGCTCTCTAGCCACACCAAACTCCCAAGCAAGGACTTTTTTGCATTTATTTTTAATTTTTAAGGATAAAATGATTGGGGTGGCTCTGCCCTTCCCATCTAGAAAGCACATTAAAGAGCACTATGACATTGGTAGGACATAAAGAGAGAAACTGCACAGCATGTTCTTTTATTCAATTGCTGATGTTTTTTTCCCTTTTCACCTCAGCCTGGATGTTAATCCCTGTACCATTTCCCACCGTGAGCATGTGGTCTGAACTTGGACATACTTTAAGTAAATGCAATTGGAGTCAATAACTGCAAAGTTTTGTCTACACAGAGTTCCTGGACAAGAAATTCACCCAATATTTTTAATACACTAAACTCATGACACTCAGTATACATATTATGTCTTATTTACATATAATTTATCCATACTTAATTCAAGTCTGTGGTACCACAAACACATTCAAAAAATCATATTTCTGCCTCATTATCTCTTTGATCACAAAGAAATAGTAACTTCCGTACACAGGATTTCTTGTTCTTTTGTGAGGTGGTTCTAGCATGGTTGTGATCCTACAAAAATACAGTGCTAGAGTATAGTACAGATTTTGAAAAAAAACCTGGTAACTCGGGGTGAACAGTCCTCTGGCAGTTTTGGGATACCATCCAGCATTTTCAGATTTGGCAAACTGGAGAATACACTTAAAAAGAGACAAAAGAAAAATAGAAATTGAGATACATAATCTTGGGAAATGTTGAGAACAAAATAGACACTGATAAAAACCAAACAGTAGATTCAAACATATTTGACATTTCTTGCAGAATTTATCTAATAAAGAGCTAATAAAAAAAAAAATCAGGTTTCACTCCGTTGCACGAGTTTTATATCCTCAGACTCAGTAAAGCACCACACATTTGGTTTGGATTAGAACCAAACCAGTCTAATGCAAAAGAGAGGACACACTGTTAGCCTAGACTGAATTTCCTAGACTGCTGAAAAGATGCAGATTGCAAGAAGCGCAACTCAAGTTTTACCCTTCTGTGACAGGGAAACTGGGCTCTCTGCAAACCTTTTTGCACTTCTGTTTCTCCCAAAGAAGTCCCTGTTTTGTGAGCATGATGCCAAACCAAGATGAATGGCTCTACCTCCTAATCCGCTGTCCCTTTTAAAAAGCACATCACTACTCACTACCTCTAACCTCAGCCATGAAGACTGCTGTTTTGCTCCTCAGAAGAGTTTGGTAGAGCCCCAGCCCCTCCACAAGCATCGCACAGGGTGTTAAACCACATGCTACGGTGTTTGCTTCTGTGCCTTCTGAGGTGAGTGTGGACTCCAGTGCTCAATCTCAGCATCTAACTCGGGTTTATCTGTGCTTGCAAATGATTCATTCTGTCTTCCAACCTGGGCAGTGAAAGTAATACCAGTGTAATACCAATATTCAACTGCCTTAAGAACTGGTAAGATTGGGAGCAGAAACATAATTAGTAATTATTTAAAATTGCCTTTCATCTATTGTTCTCCTGGACCTTTTAATGTGAAAATAAAATGTGAGATCCATCATTTTTAATTTTCTTTTTAACTTTCAACTTGATACCTGCCCATCTACCTTTGGAAAGCACAAGCATCGCCATCACACTGTCATAGGGATGCCTATTAGACTGAAGGAAAAACCATACTGGAAACCCAGAGAGGTTTTCATTTAACATTTTCTTTTAAACTTCTTTTTATTTCTCCTTCCAGGAAGAGATGACTCCTGAGACACATGCTGTAAAGTTTATCTCAAAAATATCAACAATGCCTTCTGTAGATGGCTGACATGACTCTCTGTAGCCAGGGAAAACATGCAAGCACGCAGATTTCTGGAGTTCAGAAGGAACACACTTCGTCCTCCTTTCTGACCTGTGTGCATCATTTTTTTTTTCCTGGCAACAGGGTTTTAGAGTCAAAGCAACGGGGGAAGAATGGTATAGGGGTGTGAGTGTCAAAACATGCGTGAGACTTAGAATGAATTATCTTCCCCTGAATTTTCTACTCTCTCTCGGATTTGATTTTTTTTTCCAGTGTCCAAGGCAGCTCTGTCAAGTCTACACTACACTGCATTGCCTGCAACATATACCTACCCCGAGTGGGGACTCAACCAGTGCAGCTTTCACAGCGCTGCCACAGAGAGCAGAGTCCAGAAAACATCAAATGAAGGTAACTTCATTTTCTCTTGCTTTAGCTCCCATCTTTCAACACATCCTTCTGATTCCATCTCTGACATGTAATGCAATTTAGACTTCCTTTGGAAGAGATGAGGGATGCAAGGAGACTGAAGAGAGCTTGAGTAATAGGTAGTTTCTATTAATAAAAGAGAATCTAATTTATCTGCTCTGTCTCTAAACTGGATCCACGGACTTAGTTCAGTTCAAGAACTGCCAGCCATGGGATCAGAAAACCTCCTAAACAGTTTGTGAATATTTTGTGGCTATTGTCAGATACTGGCTCACTACCCCATGTTGCTGGAGTATTTACCATAGTTGAGACTATGTGAATATAAAAAGATTGCTTGGGAGAGCTTGCTGTATTTGAGAACCTATTCCTTTTGAACTCTCTCACAAACATTTCTTCATGTTGATCAAATTTTGTTGGCTATGAGATGGTAAGACTTACCATTGTCTGTATCCTTCTTGAAATTCACAAGGATTCCTCTTGAGTATAAGGGATTCCAGTGGAGTGTGTCTGAAGTCTGTTAGTCCACTTAGTGTCATGATGTTATTTTCAGCAAGTGATAAGTGCTGAATCTGAGGTATCTTTGGCAGCTGTTTGAAGGATGTAAAGTGGTTTTTATTGACATTTAGTTCTCTGCATCTGTAAAGTACAAAGCATATGACATCACTGATCACATCTGTAATAGTATACACCTTGTAAACCAACACAGGGATGGCTCTTCACGTAATCAAAGTCATGGCAACTTAGGGCTTCCAATGAGATACAAGAATTTGATTCCTCAAGACCTGCTTTCACACTAGTTTTACATTTGTGCTGTTTTTGCCATGGACTGCAAGATCAGATCTCTACATTTTATACTGTCAGCTTGGATTATATTGTACAACGGATACATCATTATTCCTGTTCTCAAGATTACAACTTTCTATATACCTAGACAAATGACAACATAGTAGCAATAGATGGATTATAAAAATATAGTTGTTATGGTCACACTTGGTTTATGTTCTACCACCTCTTCACACAGATTCCTTCAGTGTTCAATAACTTTCCATTTCAGCACAAATTCACTTAACTTGATGAGGCTCATTAATTATGCACCAGGAATAGAGGGGACATCACGTGGCCTTGCGGAATATTTTCAACTTGGGGATGACATAAACTCAGAATAGCAATATAGTGATGGATTCTCAACATAATAACCCCCCAAAATATTATATTTTTGCAGTTCTTAAGAGTCTGCTCCAGCTATTACTTAAGTAAATAATAATTTCGATTTCTATGATATTATATTGCATAAAAATAGAAACAAGACATTTTGCCTACCTTGGCAACCTTATGGCACCTAGGTCTGTCAAAGAATTGTCCACCAACCAAAGTTTTTCTACCCGAATTAATCTTTGAAGAATCCTTTTGAATTTTTCCACCTGATAATGGTCACCGAGGTCCTGAAATGAAAGGTTCAACTCCTGGGAAAGGAAAAAAATAAGATCAATCACTTTTTTTTTTTGTTGCTTTCTAATAACTTTATCATTAAATATCTTCAGTGTCAGAATTGGTTAAAAGATTAATCTATTTTATCATGGTGCTTTTATAACAATATGGTAGTGCCATTTGCCAAATTCACACTAGAATCTTAGTGATGCACTGCATAATTCTTTGAAAGTAAAGAAGAAAGAAACCACCACTTAAGCATATGAATCTTACTGTCCAGACCCTCTTCCCTCTTTGAGTGGGGATGCCAGTGTGTGTGCTCCGGGTGGAGAAAACAGCACTAAGTGATTGTGGCTTATTGGTTTGGTTTCTAAACTTCTCTGGAAAAAAAGTGCTGGGCAGCAGCCAGCTATCAATATTCCCCAGTTCGTATCATATGTTTATGCATAGGGAGAGGCGTGATCCAGAGAACAGGATCTCAGTGTTAGATGAAGTTACTACCTGGCTTCCTCCGTGATCTTAGGGAGGTCGTAACTTACTGCTGATCGAAACCATCAATAATGTAGTACCTCCAGCCAAAAGAGCTGCACAGGCTGGTATGAGGAGAGAGTGAAAGAGCTGAAATGAGACTGGTCCATTCTCTAAGCGTTCATTTATCATCAATTTTTGAGGAAGGCACTAAGCAGGCAAAGAATGTCACTAGTTCGCATATGCCCCAGCGCAAATGAAGCCCTGTAAAAACATTCTTTTTTTTTTCATTCTTTTGGGTCATAACCTAAATAATAGTATATTCCAGTGTTTCTTCCAGCTTGAAAAAACCTTCTGTTTTACAATGTCAAGGGGCCAACTGGAGCTTTAAACCTGCTAAATGCGACAAGCAGCCAACACATTATTATTTGGCTTATTTACTACTGCAGTACAAAATATTAATGAGAAAGTTTTACAGCACAGTTTTCCCAGTTCTCTTGCAGTTTCTTCTGCCACTTCTCTGTGTCAGTTACTTGTTTTCTTTTTTTCAAAGTATGTTCTTCTCCTCTGAAAAATAGCTCTTCTTCTGAGGGCCCTAGTCAGAAAAAAAGATTTACAATAATGGATGTGATATGGAACTGGCATTTAGTTGCTTGCTGAAATATTATCTATATGTCTGGGAAGATACCTGAAATGAAGAAGTATATATAATATTATAGGTGTGTAGGTTTCCAGGCTTCTAAGATGTAAACTAATGTGAAGATTTTTCTATCATTTCTGGGTTCATAATTCAGCAAGCAACCTAAGGTCGTGATGATGTGGTTAGTAAAAGACATTTCTTCTACAGCTCAGAATAAAAGGTTTTTCTAAACAGTCGAGCATAAGCATATGAATTCTAAAATACCATGTCTATATATTCTTTCACATGCTATAAGTTTATGTAACAGTTATGTACTTATCCTTTAATTATCCTGAGAAAGGGATATGTTTGTAACTTTCAGATCACTGACAACAAATGCAACTGGGATCAATGGCCATACTCAAACCCTCATTTGAAGTAAAAATGACACACGCTGAAGACAAAGTTTAAAGCCTACTGAAATTCTCAGAACTATGGACATCTTTAAATTTCTAACTAAAGCAAGGACAGTGTGGATTTTTTCCACTGCTTAGTCCCAAAGATGCAAACACTGGATTTTGAAATCCACCTTTCATTCTGTATTTTTGAGTGTGTCTACAGATTGTAATTGGACCAACTCGGTCTTAAAATAAAACACATGTGCCACTGTTTGCAGGACTGGATTTCACACTCAGTTTCTTGTTTGGCATATGGCTACTGTATTCTGAACAGTAATTAAGTATTAATGAACTTTTGAGAAAAGTAATCAACACCATGTTACTCCTAAAAATTCACAAATTGTACTTTTGGCTTTTTCCTCCATTTTCAAAATTATGAAGGGTATTTTCCTGGTGGTTAAAAAAAGTAAGCATGTACAATATGGGATAGAATCCTGCCCCTTTTCAAAACAATACCAAACCCCATGATTTAAGCTCGTAATATTTAAGGATATAATGTTTGAGTAGATAGAGTTAAGGCTTAAATGTGAATATGTCTTTATGATCTTTACCTTCTCTCACTCGGGGACAACGGAGCTGATTTCCTTGAACCTCATGTTCTTCTATGTCACACCAGCCGAGATACTTGAAGGAATCAGAAGGAAGCTTAAAAAAGGCACAGTAAAGTCATAAAGGAAACATTTGAGTTTTTCAGTTTCTGGCATTGTATTTTCTCATATTTCTTGCCTTACTGTGGTAAAAATAATATTCATACATGTTTACAATGTCTTCTGCCTTAATACCATCTGCTGAATAGCAAAATTATGTATGGAAGCAAGGATAAAACAGCATGCATTTGTGTATGCATATGCATGTAAACACATTCCTGGACAAGCTTACATACAATTTATCCTGAGCAGAAGTGAGGCACTAAACCTAAATACAGAAAAGCTGCCACTGCATTTGAGAATATGAGGTTTCTGTCCATTTTGCTTTTCCACTAAAACATGTTCTATAACCTCCTGGGCATCAGTTTCCCAGGAGTGCGCAAGCAACAAAGTCTCTAACACTGCCTGTAGTGTGTAGAGCAGGTGTGGTTGGAGTCATGCCCAACAGACACGGCACCGTGGTTGCCTACGGTGGGGGAACACCTCGGTGCAATGCAGCTTGACATTTGCTTGAACTTCCAGTATTTCTTGCACTGGAAACCATGATGATGGAGTTAAGAGGTGAGGAGAGTTAGAGCATGCACCTCTGACTCTCCACCTTCCAGTGAGAGCCACATCCAGGAGCTGGTAAATGCTGGGGGAATTTGCAGTGTAGGTGTAGTTTACCAAAGCCCGTTCTGGTTTACTTCTATGAATTGGCTCAAATATTGGAGAGGGATCTTCTTGCAGGATATCTGTATTGTCACCTTTCATACCTTACACACAGCCTTTTCAGAACTTACTATATACTTACCCGTTGCACCCAGTTCAGTGCATGGTGCTCAAAGGCTGAGTCAAATCCCTTGCCACTGCTGACACTGTATCATATAATCTTATTTATAATCTGACCTAGCTTTGGAAGATAAAAGGAGGGAAAACAATCAGCTTCAAAGCTGAGGAGGAGATTTCTGCCTTAGTTACTCTTTGTCAGTGTCTCTCTTTTATAAACCTGTAATCAGACTGGTAAGCCAAACACTTACTGGGGAAGGTAGCCCAGAACCACAGTTCTGCCTGATGATTCCGCTGTTTTGTGATAAAACCAGTGGAACAGTGTGTGCATCACTTAGGAAGGAGCAGCAGGATGAATAGGATTTACAGAAATTTTGATTGCTTGTAGTCAGACCTGAGGAACTAGAGAGGAGATGTTAAACCAGTAATCAATTCTGTTCAGAGAAATGCAAACTATAACAACAGAAAATACAGGGTAGCAAGGGGTAGGACTTAACACCAGACAACAAGCCACATGATCCTGCAGTCAAATCATAGGTAATCCCCTCTAGTCCCTTAGTGGGACGTCTCACCTCAGCACCATTTGCTTACACTTGCAAGCCTTTCACAGATATGTCCACATGTTAGAAAGGGGAACTTACTGGCAGTTTGTTAGAAAAACAGTTTTGGAGAAAATGAAGAACTGAACTTGTTCAATAGCATATGTCCCTTTCTATCCTGTATAGCCCTGCTTTTATGGGTCCAGGTCGTATGAAAAGATACTTCAATTGCATATCTATTTTAATCCCTTGAGTATGTTTTAGTAGAATATCAAGGCTCCAGAGAAAAGCTAAACTTTGTTCAATAGAGCCTTGAATTCACGTGCATGTGTGCTTTGCTACTGCATTGCCTAAGAACACCTTCAAAAGTATATTTTATATACCCCAAATGATGCTATTTCTTCAATTGTGCATCAGAGAGATTGAATAATTTGCAGATTGACAGCTGCAATTTAGAAATTTACCAAGGAATACTTTTTTTTTTTTTTTTAATTTAGTAAGTATGTGCACACAGAACTATAATTTAACTTTCACTGTATAAGCTTGGTGAGAGCTTGCCAGAAAATATCAGCTGTCAGTAAGCATCATTAAAACAATTATAGTCAGGAGCAGAAACGGAGAATAAAAATGCATTTTTAAAATGGTCTAGTGAGGATGGTAATGAAAGTTTCATATTGAGTGTAACTGACAAGCTAAATAGAACATCAGTTAAAACGTACAATTACAGATTATTGGCAAATAATCATGAAGAGACATATACTGTTGACCTTACAAAGATTGCCTTGCCTCTTTTAAGCACCAGCAAACCCCATTATTACATCTTTCCTAGCTTTTGTCTGAAAGTGCACACAGACTACACAGAGCAGTATTAACATAGGGAACTACTCCTCCCTTCATGCTTTATGTTTGGGTTTTTTTTTTAATGGGATCAAACCAGCCACAACAAACCATAGGTAATTTAAGGGAAGCTGAGAAAGCTCAGCATTTTTGAAAATAACATTTACTTAGGCATTTTTAGAGGTTATCTTGAGGCAAACAGACCATTTTTTCATGTGTGTGCTGCTACAGATCAGTAGACATTCACACACACAGCAACTCTGTGAAAAGAGGATTTACATTTGGCCAATACAAAGAAAAAATGGAAAAAAACCCACCTCGGAGAACTCTTGCTTAGCCCTATCTTGGTATTTGTTTTGCTTCTGCTTCTTTGTATGTTAAATGAGGTCATATCAGCGAAATATGTAAAAATTCTTTTATATTAAAAAAAAATCCGTTATTCTTCTCGGTTTTGGAAACAACTCATTAGGATGTATTCAAATGACTGCTTACAACTGCAAGACTTTTCAAAGCCTACCTTCCTCTCAGCTAGATACTACCTCCTCTGCTAAGACATGCATACATACACTCCTAGTCCCTTGAAATATGGGATCAAACATTTTAGCTGAACCATTTAACATGATATCTATTCTCCTCTTTTGACAGAAACCCACTCAAAAAATTCTGTATTGGTGATAGAAAATAAAACATACAGTTCCAGAATCAATATGTGATAGATAAGACTTCTCCAATCAGGTGGGTAGTGAGATTTCTGTTGGAAAGAGTGACAGAAGGAAGCATTTTTCATCTCTAAACTGCCCGAGTTTAATAAGCACCAGCTGGACCCTAACATTATGTCACAGAAGATTTTTCTGAAGGAGCAAGCTCAACACCACTTTTCTCTCCCTTGCTTTGTTTTCCTTACTATTTCGCTGCAAAATTGATGCAAAAGCTATGGCAATGAACGAGGCAGGATGCAATTCCAAACAATTACAGATCACACAATACGTGAAAGTAACAAAATTTTCTGCCTTGATTGTGAGGCCCTTTGGCTGGATATGAATCTCCAATGACACCTCTGGGAGCAGCACACTAGATTATATCAGGCATTAAGGGGAAAAAAATTAGATTCATGACGTCTGTCCAGGCTGAGTCATTTCCTCTCACTTTGCCTGCAGTGAGAAATCGGTGGTTATCATAAATCATAGACTTAAATTCTTATGAGAGAGGAATTAATTTCACTAATGGAAACCCTCTGTGGCAATACCATTCCTCCATTCTCTCTTTTTGGGGTGGGGGAGCATACCTATGATGTCTGTTCAGTGGAGATACTTGACTATATTTTAAGAAAGAGGTTTGGAAAGAAAACGTAAAATGGTAAGGGGCAAAAATCTTGTGTGTGACCAACTTCTGATTTCTGAGGCTGGCCCTCAAGTCTAGTTGTTTGTATCATAGCCACAGCTTTGCCACTGATATCAAATGCATGTACAAAATTTCAGAATACTCAAATGAACATTAAACATCTAACCCCCCCACCTAAAGTAGGATTTCTCCCACCTAGCTGGGAAGCCAGACCTAGCAAATTTTCTTGGCATTCTCTACAGCCAGTAGAGACTCAACCCAGCCTCGATGCCTATTATTTTCAGCTGGAGTTAACTGCAGTCCACACTGCCTACATGGGGAGCCCACAGGCTTTCCTGAGGGTGGACTCAACTTAAGGGCATCTGAAGTTTTACGAGGAGGATTCCACTTAGGATTCCACTGCCTAAAGTGTGCTTCGAAATAGGACGATTTCTGATCACATCAAAAAAGCTCAGGGAAATCATTCTATTCCATGTAGCATCACTGAAATATAGAAAATAGCCATTTCATCTAAATAATTAAATGAACTTAAGAAGAAATTGTACAAAGCAATTCTTGGCTAGCGCCTTGAAATCTAGAGCTGCTGCATATGAGCTGAATAGAGGTAGCACAGACTGCGGGGGTAAGCGAAAGGCTCCTGACTAACCCAGTGTATTTCATGCATTTTCCTCAGTGGAAGCCCCAGTGGGGAATTAAGCAGCTGACATATTTTGTAAACTGGAAGGAACGAGTACAGAACAGCTACTGCATTTTTCAAAACATGATTTATGAGATATTAGGCCGTATCTTGGAAAATCATACACTCCTACAGAGTTCACTGATAAAAGTCACACTTTATCAAGATGTCAGTCAGTTGTGTGTCCGTGAAATGGGTCTACTTCTCCTCCCACCAACATCTTGGCAAAATTTTCATAGGCAACAAAATGCTGTAAATTTCCTAACTGCAGTGCAAGTACATTTGAGTCCAGCTGACTTTCGGTGTAGAATATATTAAAAGCCCATGAAATACTTTGAAGAGCTATAGTTGAGCTACTTCTGAAACTACACCAGTGAAAGATATTCTGAGTGAAAAACATTTCTCCTGTGTATTGTTTTAGATATTTGACTGTTAAACAAAGACTGTCAGTCAAAAGACTCCTCTCTCCTACTATAACCAGCAGCCTTGAAAAACAAACATCTTCGACTCTCCAGCACAGGTTCAGCTTTGCCTCACAGCAAATGGCAAATGGAAAGCTTGGTGGAAGAGGATTAAAGTTAAAGCAGGTTATAAGCAAACCCTTGCAAGCAGGATTTGAAAGGCGTTTGTCCCAGTATTTTGAGCAGTTTTGGGGTCTGGTCTAGCCTCCAGTACTCTTATTCCGAGCTGCTTTTCATGAATCAGCAGCCTTGAGCATGCTTAGCTTTCAATGAACCATGGCTGCTTTCCCCGTAGATCTGAAACGCCCTTGATAAAAGATTTGGGAACAAGTAGTAGGGCTATTTATACCACCTCTTCACATATTCAAAGTCAGAACTCCTGTGGTGCTTACTACAGCTTCACATCCCACCAAATCCCAGAACATGTACGATGGAAAGGCCTGTGCTCCTGTGTAGCTGATCCCCAGGAAAGTCTGGTCAGATTGCTATTGAACAGCAAGGTGCTCCAAGCTCCTTCAGTCCTGCTACTATGAAGTGAAAAACATGGACCAGTCTAAAGGAAAAGAACCAAATCTAGCGTATTTTAAGATCATCTTTAAGAAAAAACAAAAATCCAACAAAACCAAAAAACAAAGAAAAGGGTGATAAATCCTCCCAAAGCAAAGAGTTCTTAGATCTAGGTCAGAGCTGCTGAGTTTGCACAGGCTCTAAGAGAGCTGCTTACGGATCTGTCCAAATCACTTGCACAAATAGCTGTTTGCTTGCACATTACAAACCCCCAGTTATTTATGTTGTCTCAGTCAATTGCACATGCCAAAGCTGATCAACAACAATGAACTGCAGGGTTAACTTACAAACGCAATTTGTATAGGTATTTAAAAGATAGCATACTCAGAATTCAGGCTGCGCTTTGTTCAAAATGCACATAATTTACTGCTATGTAGCAGCTGTTGGTTGTATGCAAACATTTGTTATGAGAACTCTCTGAACTTAGAATAGTAGAGGACTTGGACATAGTGTTTCCATGCTCTATTACCTTTCAATTATTTTTTTATAGGAGTATTATGAGACATTATGCAACATTTTGAAGCAGTTCTTTTGAGCATAATTTGCTGACAAACACACCTGTAAGTTATGGTTACAATTCATCCTTGCTGTTAGCTGTATCATCAATTATCTTGCTTTATGCATCATAAAATTGCTCCCCAAAAAGACATAATTAACATAATTAGGTCTTATCACCATAATTATACATTCCTAGCACATTAACTAACATCCCATGCAGCTCTTCATGGATCTAACTTGAAAGGATACAAATTCCACATCTCAATCAACGTGCCTTTCATGCATTTTTACAACAAATCATACAGTTTTGTTGAGACACCTTCTGTCTTTCAGTAATCAGCCAATGACACCAAGAGAAAAAACATTTTTCTTTTTGTTTTCACTACACAACAATCTCCATCAGCAATACAGGTTGGCACATTTTAAAAAGATACTCAATCCTGTAACACTATCTTTGTTGTCAAAGCATGTCAAGCCAGCTGTGCAATGACTACAGTTACTTCTCTTCTTTCACCCTCCTACCTTTCAGACATGTCTTGCTGTTGCATAAAATCCTCACATCTTGCATAAGGCTATTTGTCTACAGTCAAAGCTTATCTTCCCATCTTTGCCCCTGCATAGAGAGGTAGTTCTACATCCTCTGAAGAGAGGTAACCCGCAAGGATCCTGGCTGGGGCTGTATGGATTCACTGTCTCCAAGGAAACACTGTCACCTCGCAACGCAGTCCAGTCACGTTAGGAGCTATTGTTACCAATCTCTTAAGCACATCAAACAAATTCCTGTGCTGATCTAGCTCGTATCAATGAACTGTCTTTCCAGAAGGTGGCTAAAGATAGGCTGGTGATACCTGTAGCAAGATACACGATCATCCAGATGAATCCTGGTGTGCTCACTCCAGCGACTTCACTTTTCGGAATTGCTTTCACAGTTTTGCCCACTTGAAGTTTATTTTTTCTTTGCATAAGAGATTCTCTGCTTCATTAATAGCTGTTAAATGCCTTATTAATTTATCCAAGAACTTTGGATGACAGGAAACTAGATACTTAAAGAGTCTCATCTTTTATGTAACATTCTTGAATGTTCTTCATGAGCATCTCTTCACTCTGTTCAATGCCCTTG
Source organism: Falco biarmicus (assembly GCF_023638135.1). Lineage (NCBI taxonomy): Eukaryota > Metazoa > Chordata > Aves > Falconiformes > Falconidae > Falco > Falco biarmicus. The sequence goes on along the minus strand of NC_079300.1, from coordinate 5,088,272 downwards.
CCTCATTGGAATGTGCTCAGTCATTTTATAAACAATCTTCCAGGCTTTCTTCTTTGAGTTTGCATCTGAGAATGAAAACAAGAGACTCTTCTCTTGGTGGGAACTGACAGGTCAGTTTTGCGTCTACTTCTATATCATATTTTTCTTAAAACATTAAAGCTATACGTTCTGAAAATAAGTCTAGTGAAGCTATTCACTTCAAAATGTGTTTGACAGAATGTTTGCTTGGTTCACTCAGACAAAGTGTAGACATTGGCAGTGTGCCACTGATGGAATTGCAGCAGCCCAGTGTTGATATGGGCATTGGCTAGTCCCAGCTCAAGTTTACAGATAGCTTTTAAACTCTTAACAGTAGTTATGGGAACCAAATTTCAGTGCTGTGCTGTGTAAGTTTATAACAGAGCAGTCAATCATGCCCTATTGATCTGCATCTCCCACATTACAGGCACAGATCTTTCTTCACTCGAGTTCCTAGGCTCCATACTGAAAGAAGACAGGATAAATACATTAAGACCAATGTGGCAAAAAGTACACAATAAACCCCTCTGCCCAGGGATACCATATAGCCACAAATCTCTGTGGTTCAGAATTCCTACCTTTCAGTTTCCTCACAGAAGAGTTATTCCCTATCCTCCCTTTTCTTCAGACTTCTTCTTTCTCTTCTTCTTGGTCTTTAAAAAGGCTGATCATTATAAAATCTTTCTGTATAGAAAGGCATGTGCCTTCCCCAACAGTGACTGAAGTCTCAAAAACATTCTCTTAGAAATTCTGC